>NW_028243889.1:0-70734 GCF_964263255.1 Lissotriton vulgaris | reverse complement strand
TTAAAGAAAAAGCACACAGGATATAAACACAAGAAGCGCCCACTACTGCCGTGAGAGGTGTTTAAGGGGCGGGACAGTGGATAAATAAAAGTAATGCGTGTTGAATTATTGCACAGACGAGAGACTGGGAATGTCAGAATAAAAAATAAACAAGCATTGGCCATGACGCGAATTGAAATAATAATTTTTAAAAAACGCGAGTTGTGCACACGCGCGCGCGACGAAACAAGTGCTGTCCACATCGTGCGTTTGCTTGTGCGTAGGGGTGGGGGAAAGCAATTCACGAGCCCATGCTCATGACGAGCTCAGCTCGTCATGATGCACGGTTGAGCTGTGCTGATGACGAGCTGAGCTCGTCATGATTAGTAGGAATGACGATAATTCAGCATAGGAGGGGAAAACACCTAGCAGCCAAGGTGTTAGCAGCACTTGTCCTCGACAGCTGTGCACGACCCACGCGCTCTTGTGCTCGTTCTAGCAAGCAGATCGCCGGCAAAGTAGCATTTCTCAGAGCTACTAAATGTCGCGGCCGAAATCAGCGCATGCGCTGATCAGGCCGAGACATAAAAAAAGCACAATGAGAAGATCAGTGCAGTATGACAAGCTTAACCGCCATGCAGTATGTCAAGCTTAACCGGCGTTCACAAATAACCAGTGCTCATGTACAATTGCTGTAAGCAAAAAGTATTCTGTTAACAAAAGGAGGATGAAATGTTACCCCCAAAATGATCTTGTTGTAGCAAGGTAGTACCTGTTTTGCGGCCCTTGATGCTTGCAAACATATTAAACAGCACACCAACAGCCAAAAGCAATGCTAAATGAGGTATAATGGTGGCAAAGAAATATATTCATATGTCTCCACGAAGTCTGAAAATGTTTATTAACAAAAAGAATAACAGTTTGTGAACCACTGGAAATGCCTACTAGCACCTAATTAGTGTAAATGCTAATGGGCACAAAGGAGAATTGTTTTACATTTTCATACACAGGGCTCCAATCGGGATTACATGTCAAAACTAAAACGGACGAAGATTGCGCAGGTGCAGAGGTAAACATGGGATAGTACACATGCGACTTTCAAAATTATTCTAAAAATTTAACTTACAGAGCTGAGCCAGTTGTTTGAGAATTAGGGCCTGATTCCAATGCGGACAGGTAGGGCTCCGGTCGTCGATTGGAGCCCTCCTGCCCGCATCATTCGGATTCCCTTCTGACCAAATCCATTTGGATGGGCTCGGTCGGAAGGGAATCCAAATCAGTCCGAATGGCTTACGACGAGCTCGTAGAGCCTATCCGCTATTCGGAAGGCCCACAGTAATCCCCCGGCCGGCTCCTGCCGAGGGATTACAATGGCAGTTTCCCACTGCATTTTTGTGGTGGCCTTTCGGCCACAAAAAGGCATTGGGAAACAGCTTTGGGCCCAAGGGTGCCAGGTCGCCAAATGGCGGCCTAGGGGGCACCATTGTCCCCTGCACCCCGTGGCAGGCATCTCAGGGTGCAGGGATGAACTGCACCTTAGCATTTTGCTATGAGAGCATTCTCCCATACCAAAGTATAGGATTGCGACAAAACAGGGTTTGGTTGCATCCTAAGTCCTGGAATGGAACCGACGAAAGGAGGTCGTTCGGTTCCGGTTCCAGAACGATGCTGGACGGACTCAAGCCTGTCAGGCACAATCTAAAAACAAACTAGAGTTATAAATTATAAAGATCTTTTACCAGTGGTCACTTAGAAGGAGTGTGGCAAAGAATCAAAGGGGAAGGCAAGTAGTGGTGCAGACTGAGTAAACTTTTACGTCAAAAGGGCCTCTACAGCGGGGACACCACTTAGTACCATGGGTAACATTAGCAAGAAAATGTTAGCGGCTGGCACAGTGGGGCTAAGGTAAATGATAAAAAAATTAAAATCACTCCTTTTTTCCCAATATTGTGCAATCTTTGAAGCAAATTGATAGAAAATTGTCATGAGTGTGTTTACTTCATGCGCCTTTCCTCATCAGCAATTTTTGAGTACCTTATTTCATTACAATCATTGCTCTCTAATAATGTTGATAAAGAATGAAAGTGGTCTAGTTTTTTAGCAAGACAGATAATGGAGTACATATAGCTTAATATTGTTTCTTGGGGGAAAAATGTGAAAAAGTGTCTGTTTTTTGTCCTGCAAATGGCATCAATGAAAGGTTTGTGGTGCTAAAATCATCACACAAGCTATACATTTCTGGAAACCAGATACAATTCTAAATTCAGCAAGGGGTCAGCTTCGATGATACTGCAAGGGTTTCCTAAAGAAACTAAAGGCCTTATTACGAATACAGCAGTCCATAGCACAGCTAAACTCACGGTGGCAGTGTGACCACCGCCACACTGCGGACCCGCCCACAGTATTACGAGTGTGGTGGCTGTCCTCCAGCGGATGGCACAGTGGCGGCACTGCCAGAGGACCGCTTAAGTCGGAATAAGGCCCTAGGTGTTGAAATAAAAAAGTTTTGAAAATTAGTGGGAAAAATACATCCATTTGTGACAACAGTTTATTTATGACTTCTTATCACATTGACCGATTCACAAAAGCAATATACCACTGCCTCTAATAGACCCTTCTGGTTGCTAGGATGCATAAGGTTTGTGAGTTATCCAAGAACTCGGGGTACCCAGAGCCAGTAACTGAGCTTTACCTTGCAAAGTTTTTTCATTGTGTACTGGGTATAGAGAAATTCATATGGTAAAAAATAAAGAGGGAAAAATAGGTAAAAAGGAAAACTATGTATTTTGGAAATGGACACAAGATATGGAATTTAGAAGCAGGGATTATTTGCACATCTCTGAATTTGTGGGTACGCATACTAGCATGTGAATTAGATAGCATTTCTCAAAATGATGTCTTACACACTTGCTTACATTCGGAAGGCACAAATGGTAATAACACTTGTTCTACTACTCTGTGTTTTCACCTATGTCTCCCAAACAAATGGTACCAAAGTTGTGTCAGTAGGCCTAGTGCCCGCAGTAAGAAAGGCAACAAAAGCAACATGGACACATCACATTTATCCACTGAAAGATGACCCTTTTTTTGCAATATGGCTAGTTGTGGATTTTGGGCCTTAGCATTGCAGGTATCTCAGGAAACCTAGCAAACCTGCAAAATTCTTAAAACTAGACACCTAGGAGAATTCAGAGTTGGTGACTTTTCTTACCAAAGAGCCCTTGTAAACCTCAAACTCTGAGTAAAAAAAACACTTTGTCCTTACATTTCTGTGATGGAAAGTTCTGAAACTGCAGGGAGTAATTATTTTCCTACTACCTAACATCTTCCCAAGTCTCCCTATTAAAACTGTACCTCACTTGTATGGGTAGGGCTAGTAACTTGCAAGATGAAAAGCACCAAAACACAACATAGTCCCTCCATCTAGGGCATTGGTCCGACCGCTGCATTACAATGCTGCTGGTCGAACCGCAGAGGTCGGGGTAGGACCGCCGCCTTCAACAGGATCGAAGATCCCATTGGGACGGCGGTTGGATTCCCAATCCCTACAATGGAGGCAGTGCCCCCACTATGTGGCCAGGGGGGCACATGGGGTGCCCCTGCCAAACATCCATGCTCTGTCCTCGGATGCTTGATTCCGTTCTGGGAAGGACATGGCTTTTGTAGTTCGGACTGGACTGTTCCCATGGGGCACAGGGTCAGAGCTGATTTGCATATCGCCATTGTCTAACCCAGGGTGGTGTGGAGTGCAAAAAAACGATGGATTTGGGCCCAGATCTTTGGACTGGGATGAATGTGTGACATTGATCCACATTCGGTCCATCACCTGTTTTGTTTGCTGTCTGCCAGGCAGCATGGCAGACAGTGGGTGGGTGTTTAAAAACATCCATTTTTCAACTGTGGCTTGTGCTGAGGCCCTTTTCTGAGCCACAGCACAAGCCGTATTTGAAAAAGTAATGTTTCTGACTACTTGCATGGTGGTTGCATCATAATCTGGCAGGTGGGACCACTGACTACTTGTCGGCCGGTCCCAATCCTGCAATGATGGCGGTTGATCACTCGTCCGATCACCATCGTAATGACCCCCCTAGACTCATTACATTTTTCCATTGAAAACTGACCTTGTTTTTTTTGCAATGTGTCTAGGATTTTGGGCCTTAGCTCAGCTGGTACCTAGAAAAACCTATCAAACCTGTACATCTTTGAGAACTAGACACCTAGGAGAATCTAGGCTGGGGTGATCTATTTGAATCCCACCAGGTTTTCGTACCCAGACCGACTTCCAAATCTCAAACGTTGACTATAAAACAAATTTTCCTCACATTTATGTGAAGGAAAGTTCTGAATCTGCAGGGAGCGACTACTTTCCTTCAAGTCTCCTGATAAAAATGGTACCTCACTTGTGTGGCTGGGCCTAGTGCCAGAGGCAGGAACTGATCGAACCAAGGTCAATGAGTGTCCCTTTGCAAATACTCCCATTGATGTGATTTCAGTCCATTCCTGTTGCGGGTACTAAGCCCATCCACACAGGTGGCGCTTCATTTTTTTGGGGACAAGTGGGAAAACACTGGGTAATAGAAATGTTGTGGCTTCCTACTTATTCTAGAAGAATACATCACAAAAATGCTGGGAAAATGTGCGATTTTAGTAAACATTTTAGGTTTGCCGGGCATTGGGGGTAAGAAACGTTGTGGGATCCATGGGAGGCTCACCACCCTGTACTCTCCTGGGTGTATAGTTTTCAGAAAAGCATGGGATTGGTATGTTTTTCTTCAGTGACCAGCAGCAAGTCACTACACAAACACCACCAGCCAAATGCCAGCTCACACACATCGTCAGCCAAAGGAAAACCACACACAAAGCACCACCAGTGTTCACACCATCTGCTAGATGCCAGTTAGGACACAACAATTACACCGCCTGGTAGCTGCTGGAATGTGTGGACTGGGGCTTAGGTGGCAGTGTGTGTGTAGTGGCTTTCTGCGTGTCACAACACACTCACACCACCAGCCACACACACCGCCAGCCATATGCCAGTCCAGGCACATCGCTACCCAAGCACCAGTCCACGCACACCGCCAGTAAAGCACCAGTCTAAACGCACCAACAGCCAAGCATCAGTCTACACACACCACCAAGCAAGCTCCAGTACAAACACGCTGCCAGCCGAGGGTCAGTCCATGCACACTGCCAGCCAAGCGCCAGTCTACACACACCACTAGCTAAGCACCAGCCCACACGCTCCCAGCCATGCGCCATTCCACACACACCACCAGCCAAGCGCAAGCCTACACATACCACCATCACATTTTTTTAACAAACAAGAAAACCAGAAGTTGAAGGAGATGAAAAACCAACTATGATTACAAACACAACAGTTCTAACTAAATACATCAAACAACCGTCAACCATGAAACAGATCAAAAAATATAAAATATAAAATAATACAGACCAGTAAGTTTACATTTACTGTCATGGTTCCTCCCAATACTCGAGTGACATGTAGTGCAATTTAAAACATGCACGCACACACAGCTCAGGACTAGAATGACACTTAAAGCAGTACATACGACTGTTCTTTTGCATGTTTGTTCGGACACAGACTCTAAATCTCAAAGAGAGAACGTTTTTTGGGGGTTTTAGTGGAATGTAACCAGGAAAGTAGTGATCTTTCAATCTAGCCACATCCTCCACAACTCCAACTATAGGAACACTTGCCTGCTCAACCAAAATAAGACTGCCTAGTACAGACTGCTGAAATTGGACAAGAGTCATCTTTGAATCTGAAGAACAATCCTTGAACACAACAAAAGCATTGAAGGTTGCCAAATGAAACAAAAGAACAGCAAACTTGTTATACCAAATGTACGACTTACGAACCGCTCTGTATGGCTCCAGCTTCTGATCTACTCCATATACACCACCCATATGCTTATTGTAGTCTAAAATGCAACAGGTTTGCACATTTCAGCAACCTGACTCCAAACAGTCACAGGTGAAGTACTTTCATCATGAATTGTTGTCAGCGTGTGGACATCTCTTGTATCTGAAATGCCACAGCTAGAAGTTCACTGTACAAGGCACTGCACTGGCCCCTCTGAACTTTTTACATACAAGCTCTTCAGGTTAACCTTTGCTGTTAGAACGGATTGTGCTATAACCAATAGTGTCCACTTTGAAGAATTCCTTGAACAATTGCACACCAGTGAAGAAGTTGTCTATGTATAAATTGTGACCTTTGTTAAAAAGTACTCTACTAAGTTCCCACACAATTTTCTCACTGACTCCAAAAGTGGACAGACAACCAAGGGGTCAATGGAAGAATCCCTACCAGTGTATACTCTGAAATTAGTAGACATATCCTGAACTAATCTCAGAGAGCATATACATCAACATTGCTACCCCTCACCCAACCATCCATAGCTCTGCAAAAGAAAGACACATATTCTACCCAAGTGGTTCCCTCCAGTTTTTTTACAATTCCTGAACCTCTGTCTATAGAGCTCTGGAGTTAACCCATACCTTGTCATCAGTGCTGCTTTCATATGGTGATAAGACATCCTATGCTCACTGGTTAGGCCTAACAAAGTATTCCTCCCTTCAGTCAGAAAGTGGCCCCACAACCCCGATCCCCAATCATTCTCAGGGACCCTATGGGCCAACATTGCTATCTCATAGGCTGCAAACCACTGACCAATATCTTCCCCTTTGTGAAATCTTTGATGACATCCTTGGGAATATGTACTCTGTCTACAGAAATCACAGATGGTGCGCTGCCACCAGAGGAACTGATTTTTAGGTCCTTGGCCTTGATCTCTAACTCCCTTAACATTCTCTCATGCTCCATTCTCATTCTCTCCCTTTCCAAGGACAACCTATTATTCTCTGTTTCCCTCTGACTCTCCATTTTAAGCTTAGCCAACTCCAGCTTGTGTGTTCTCCTTCTCTCCCTGTCTTCCAACTCTCTGGGGGACAGGTCTTTGGAAGAGATGCTGCTGCCAAGCGGGGACCGCACCCCTCCCCTGGCTGGAAACACTGGCCTATCAATTTGCCCATCTGCATCCCCAACAGGCTCCACCACAAGATCAGGGAAATTTCTTGCTTCTATCCAGGCCCTCAGCGCCTTTTGGTAGTCTCCCTTTTTAGAAATGCCTGGTGTTGCAACTTTCAATTTCCTGCAGAGATACTTGAGCTGTTTCACAGTGTAGGTTTCCAACCTCTCTTCCTCAAAATCAAGATCCATAGATGCAACAGATGCTGGTTTACTCATGGCAGTAAAAATTGGAAGTTTTCAGGAAACACTAACAGTCCAAGGAAAAAGCTTCTATAAAAAAAAGTACGTGTTCCCGTTTGGTCTGCACTCAGTAGTAGTGTACACCAATCACTGTATATGAAACACAAATCCAAAGTCCAAATCCTCACCGCTGACCACCAATGTTAGATCTGGGGGTCTTTAGCTGGCAATGGTATTCACCTTTGTCAAAATAGGGCCCCCTACTTCTAAGTCAGGATAAGGGGATTACACTCCTTAATAACCCTTGCTCACCCCCTTGGTAGCTTGGCACGAGCAGACAGGCTTATCTCAGAGGCAGTGTGTTAAGCATTTGTGAATATACACAGTAATACAGTGAAAACACTACAGATAGACACCACACAGGTTTTATAAAAATAAATATTCTTTATATAGACTTAAACACAAGACCACAAACGACAAAAATCCACAATACCACACTTGATTAAAGTCTCTTAGTTCAAGTTGTTTGTAAATGCGAGAAAGTTTTAAAAAAAGTACCTGGATGCGTAACGCAAAGAGAACAAAAAGCTCGCAAAAGGGGAGATGCGTTGGTTCCATGAGCCGGGGGAACGGTTGCATCCTTCCTCAATGCTTGCGCAGAGTAGAGACTCATCGTGAGCCTTACCGGTGCGGAGGTGATGCGTAGATTCTCGTCCTGCGGGCTCGTTGCGGTGCGTAAGATTGCACCTTGATGCGATGCGACGATCCGGTTGCGATGCAAGAAGATGGCGCCATTGATGCAGCGATGCGATGACGATGACGCTCTGGCAGCCTTGCGATGACTCTATACTTTGGAGTCGCGACAGGCCCTGCGACGGGCTTCTCCGGTGATGCGATGGCGACTCTCTCGATGGCGTCATGCTTCTCCGGTGATGCGAAGCAGGCAGCTTCGATGAACACACGCTTCCAGGGAGATGCGACGAAGGCTCGCTTTTCCGGCGTTGTGATGATTTCAACTGTGGCGACGGCACGCTTCTTCTTGATGCGTTGCGCTTCCAGCTCCCAGTGGCCCGCAAGTGTCTGGAGTCAGAATTCCCAGCAAGGAAATTCAGAAGGGAGCTGGAGGTGAAGTCTTTTGTCCCTGAGACTTCAGCAGGAGGCAAACATAGTTCAAGCCCTTGGAGAATATTCTGTAGATGAAAGTCCTTACAAAGTTCCTTCTCCTTTCCCTTGGCAATGAAGCAACCACTGCAGGCCAACCCAGCAAACAGCACACGGGCAGAGGTGCAGTCCAAACTCCTGCATCTTCCTTGGTTCTTCTCCTTGGCAGAAAGGTTTCTTGTTCCAGAAGTGATCTAATTTCTTAGGATTAGGGTCCCAATATTTATACCCCAAAATCCTTTGTTCTCTGAAGGCAGAGAGGCCTCTGTCTAGTCCAAACCAGTTCCGTAGTACTTTGTTTACATGACTGTCTTCTTCCTTTCACTGTGCAGGGCAAATACATCAGCCGCCCCACAGGAGGTGGAGACAGCAAAGGGGAGGGAAGATACAGCTCTGGAGCACTCTGTTGACATGATTCCTCCTCTCCGTTCACAGTGCAGGGCAGAGACATCAGACAAGCCACGGGGGTGGAGCCAGCATTGTAGAGGGAAGGCCCAGCCCTATTTAGGTCCCAGGTGCAACACCTCCCTCCCATCTAGATGCAGATCTCTCTATTCACCACCGGGCTGCCCCAGCCTGTCTCCTGGAATCCCCCAGCCCTGTCACTCACAAACCCAGACAAAGAATACACAACCCAGCAGAGGCAGGCTCACATGGTTAGGCAAGCAAATACCTACTTTATAAAAGTGGTATTTGCAAACACAGAATATTAAAATAAACTTTACTAAAAGATGTATTTTATTATTCTAAGTTCAGGCATACTAAATTCAAATTTCTACCATGTTCCCTGAGTCAGTAAGAATTATAAGAATGTAATAATCTAACTGCCCATTCTGGCCTATGAGAACAGGTAGCCTTCAAAGGTGAAATACGATCATGTCTGTAATTCACTATTAGAACATGATACACACATCAGAGCATGTCCTACCTTATACTTACAATGCACCCTGCCCTTGGGCCTACCATAGGGGTGTCTAATATGAAGCAAAGGGAAGGGTTAGGGACTGGCAAGTGGGTGCACTTGGCCAAGTCAACATGGCAGTGCTAGACTGCACACAGGCCTTGCAATGGAAGGCCTGAGAAACACTTTACAAGCTGCTTCTAGGGGTTTCACAACCAGTGCTGCAAGCCACCAGCAGCATTTGATTTACAAACCCTGGGCACACATAGTGCACTGTAAAAGGGGCTGACAGATAAATCAGATAACCCAATCATATAACCCAATCATGGAATCCAATCAGTATATCAATTTAACATAGGAGCACTTGCACTGTGGCACTGATTAGCAGTGGCGCAGTGCCCAAAGCACAAATCCAGCAAAACATATGAAAACAAAAACAGAGGAGGCAATCCATCAAAAATAGAAGGGAGACTCACCCCAATGATGTCAGGTCTAACAACCATGTTGCTTGGAATATACTGCCTAAAAACCAAATGGCTCTTAAACAAGACCGAAGACTCCTCCACAGCTATTTTTTCCCTGGAACCTAGATCTCTGAAAAACGATCTACAAAATGATCAAGGGTAGGCCGAATCTTGAAGAGGCAGTCACAATCAGGGTAATCCAGGGGCAATGCTGAAGCCGTATCAACAAAATACATCATTAGAAACAGAAGCATGTACCGATCACAACTCATGGTTGCAGGAAATATAGCAGTTGCCATCAAGGGACTAATAGAGCAATATGAAGACAGCAACAGTGTACTTAATATTTCCATCAACAAAGCTAAACCCCAGAACGTCTTCAACTGACCCAGATTTGTGGTAGCCTGCCGGCTAGCTCTAGAGTGGGACTTAAGTCTGGCACTAATGTCCCTCAAATACTGTTCAGCATACAAATTAGTCTGTTCAACAATCTCATCCAATGATATATCGTCCTGCCTAAATGTTTTCAGTATTGTCTATACACCTTGCAGTTCCACTAAAGGCAGGGAACTCTGGCTGCATCATGTTTGGGGCAACCCAAAGGTTAGCACTCCAATAAAAAGGCTTTCAGCCCGAGGCTACAATCCTGATTCCATTTGCTGCTCTATCAGCATATCAGTGTACTTCTCTAAAAGAGACCTTCCTCTGCACTGATAGTTGCTTCATCATCAGATGAGTCCATTTGGATGGAAATTTCACTGCCAGATGTTTGGACTTCGCCCTCTGCCTGAGATGCAAAGTCAGTCTCGGAACCATGGTTAAAGGAAGATTTGAAAAGCAAACAAACAACCTGCTGTGCGGTCAACCTGCACCTAGCCATAATCTTTACTGATAACAGTAACAAAACAAAAAGTCAACAATAACCAACACTGTGTAAAATAAGAAATGATCATACTGTGGCTTTTTAAAAAAGAAAGTAAAACTACAGGAGTCTCACCTGTCATTCAAGCTGTTTCTGAGGGCCGGGCACAGCTCCGCCAGATCCTCTTGGCCGGGCTTGGCTCCGCCGATCCCCGCAGCACCAGCACTTAAGGGCCGGGCTTTGCTCCGCTTGTTCTCCCGGCTGGGCTTGGCTCCGCCGGGCCCCTCCCACCAGCAGCGGACGTCAGAGGCAAGCGCCAGGAGGCGCATAAAGGCTCCCTCAGTGCAGAGTCCGGTGGGAGTCTCACCTGTCATTCAAGCTGTTCCTGAGGGCCGGGCACAGCTCCGCCATATCCACTTGGCCGGGCTTGGCTCCGCCGATCCCCGCAGCACCAGCACTTAAGGGCCGGGCTTTGCTCCGCTTGTTCTCCCGGCCGGGCTTGGCTCCGCCGGGCCCCTCCCACCAGCAGCGGACGTCAGAGGCAAGCGCCAGGAGGCGCATAAAGGCTCCCTCGGTCCCTCGTCCCGCAGGACGCGCGCAGGCACGCACCGGGAGAATCCCGGGACAAGGGCGGGACCGTCTGTGGCCGTCCGTGGTCGACTGTGGTCGGGCGGGCCACCCCTCTAAGCTGCTACAAAGGTGAGCCAATAAATACTAACATGGTAAAACGCAATAATACTACCACAACCCAGTTCACTAAAGCTCCCTCTGTTATACCTGCCTCAATTGAAAGCATGCTGGAAAATGCTTTTAATTTAGTTACTACTGAGATAGCTAACACTGAAAGAAGAATGTCTATGGGACTGTCAAGTTCATACTTAGAAGCCCCAGAATCCCAGTCAGTTTGCAAGACCAATATTTTGCCACTTTCTCCAGTGGTCACAATCAACAGAACTGTCTTGCCGGCAATTTCACTCCCTGTCCCATCAGTGGTCAATAACATTATTACCATTACTGACTCACAGCAAGACCCCACGGACCTCACTGTCATTCCCTCCTTGGTCCCCAGTGATAAGACACTCGGAGAGAAAAGGAAGAGAGGGCCTACTAAACCAACACCAAATAAGAGGAAACAACCACCACGCAACAAAGGGCAACCAACGCAACAGAGCATGTGGTCGGTATACACCTGTTACAACGCAACTTTTACAACTACCTACTGTTACAACGCAACTTTTACAACGCATACCATTACAACGCATTGCGCTGGGGGGCGCTCTAGGATAGGGAATAAGTATAATTTACTATCCAACACCTTCCCTAGTGTCCACGGGGACTGGAGTTAGAATAGTAAATTATACTTACCACTATCCAGCACCTCAAAGCGCTATGCGTTGTAATGGTATGCGTTGTAATGGTAGCGTTGTAACAGTAGGTAGTCGTAATGGTATGCGTTGTAACATGGTACATCCATGTGGTCTCATGGGAAAACCACATCTAGTAGGGGTCCTGAAATAGAGACTTTACCCTTAGTTGACATTGATATTGCTACTGCCTCTTCAAGTTGTGAGCAAAACTCCGCCTGTACACAGACTGAGCAAACTATGGGAAATGCTTCTCAGGACAAACTAAATGGGAACTTTATTGAAACAATAGTAGACTCAACTCTTACACAATTGAGAAGTCAAATGGATAAACAGTTTAATATGATTTTTAAAAGACTGGACAGATTAGAAAGCCTGGTGAAAAAGGAAGATGTAAAAAGAAAAGGTACTATTAGCATTGACAAGTTAAGGAGAGATAGATTCCTAAAATATATAGAGACTGTCAACAGGGGCATTTTGGGAGAAAGGTCCATCTGTGGTACTTTGAACACAAAGAGTGTAACCAGGGATAGTGATACAGGGAGAAATCAACCTCTGCCATCACGAGATACCATACCGTGTCGCATGTACCAGTTAGGCAGCCCTGATCCACCGTTGGGGTGGTGGGAGCCCCAATGGGGTCTGCTTCTGGGAAATCGGGGATACCAGAAAATGTTGTTCCCGACAACGGGTTAATCAATGTTACACGGCCTATAAAACAAACTGGCCCAGTCCTTCACCTACCCCCTGAAGCCTGCCCATACGTTTTAATCTTAGCAGGAGTCCCCCTTTGAAAGAAGATCAAAGAGAGTCTTGGGTTCAGCTAAAAAATAAATCTATTGATTGGTTGTCAAGGTATAAAGGTGTTGGGATGCAGATTTCTAGCGAAATCTTGACAGTACGACGGGTAGACTGGGTTGGCCCCTCGCCCAAAAACATCAATGGGGATTGTATTGTCATAAATTTCAGGCACCCCTCAACTGTTAAATACCTATTAAACAGCACCACCACCAATTTTAGTCCTTTAACCGCTGTCACCTCCCTACCTCTGGGTTATTTCTATAGACCTCCACAGAGACCATTTACCCGGTTACACCAATCTATCCATTATTTAAGAGATTTAGTGCCCTATCTGATCTGGAGAGCCAGGGCTGACCACCAATGGACCCTCCAGAAGACACAGAAAGGCCCATGATCAATAACAAGGCTTCTCAGTATAACAATAAACCAAGCAACATCAACTCTGTCCCCAAGACTCGTACGGAGGTTATATTGCCAGGGAAATTAAACACAACTGATCTTGTTACCCCAGTCATTACCCCTACTGATAGGTTAACCGTACTAAGTTGGAACATTGCCGGTCTTAAAGTACAAATGGAATCCATTGAATGGGTTGAATGGATCAACACCATTGATATTTTAATGTTCCAGGAAACATGGTACACTAGTTGTTTGCTTCTTGAAGGCTACACTTGTCATAACAATATTGTACCATGTCCGGCGGTGGGACGACCTAGTGGAGGTCTATCATTATGGGTAAAGATCCTATCAGGTGGAAAAACCAAAACTCTGGCGACCAATGATGAGAACTTTCAGGCTTTAATCTATTCCAGTCAGATAAAGTTATGTTTAATTAATTTTTATAACAAAGTTTTTTCATCTCAACCCAATAATAATTCTATAAGGCTATTTGATTTTATTGACAAAATTGAGGATGGACATACCTATGGTAAATTTGATGGGATCATCCTGGGAGGCGACTTTAATGCTCACATTCACAAGGGCAGCACTAATTTAGCTGCCCCCCTCGCCCCCAGTCGGGTGTTACCTTGTAAAAGAGGGGAGGAACTACTTAATCACATAGCCACCCGTGACTTAGTCAATGTCATGGAGATAGCCAGTTTTACCACGGGCGAAGGCCGTCTGGCTACATATATAGGTCATGGCTGTTCCTCCACAATTGACTATGTTTTCATCTCTTCCCGACTTGCGGACTGTTTAGTAAATGCTGACGTCCCCAGCACCGTATATAGTGACCACAATCCAATTTTGACTGTTTTTAATTCTATTAAAAGATTGGACAAGCGACAGGAAATAGGGGCAACTAACCTGACGGCATCAACTGATAAACTCAGAGTAATCTGGAAGGGAATAGACAACAAAGGGCTTTTAGCGCGCATTATTAATAAACACCCCCAATTGATTGATATTTGTTTATCCATTAAATACCAAGGCCCTGATATTATTGCGGCTTTTGAACGGCTATGCGCAGCTTTTAAAAAGGAGATCTCTAAACCAGTCACACGCCTGAACAACGATCCTAAGTGGTTCGACGGCTCTTGCTCCAAAGCAAACCGGGAACTACGGGAGGCTCTTTCAGCTGACCCACGAGACCAGCCCCTAATAAGACAATTAAGGGCACACTATAAGCATGCCACTAAAACTCGGGCTCAAGAACTATTAAAAGAACAGTGGGAATCCCTAGCCCGGACTGCCGCTCTTAAAGATGTCGCCGGGTTTTGGGGCAAGGTCAAATCTCTGAGATCTATAGGATCAAACATTACCCCTATTAACTGTAATATACCAGGTAAAATGTGGGAAGATCATTTTACAGACATTTATGCTGCACCTTGCGCATCAGCTGATACCATCTACCCAGTTATGGCACTTAACTTTACAATAACGGAGGTGGAAGACGCAATAAACCAAAGCGCAGGCAACAAAGCACCTGGTCCTGATGGATTATCAATCAATCAAATTAAATCAGAGCCTGAATTTTGGTCACCTCTATTGTATAACATTTTTAACAGTCTATCCCACACCCCTGCCCCGGAGTCCTGGTCCAATAGTATCAACGTCCCCATCTTTAAGAAGGGTGACAGACTCAATCCTAGTTGTTACCGCCCTATATCTTTAATCGACAACACCCTGAAGATCCTAGGCAGAGTCATTTTTAATAAGATCAGGACATGGGGGGAGGATTTTAAGATTTTACACCCGTGTCAACTGGGTTTTAGAAGCAATGTGGGGACCGTGGAGCAATGCCTGAATTTAAACCTAATAATGGGCAAATACATTATAGCCAAAAAAGCCCCCTTGTATTTAGGATTTATGGATTTAAGTTCAGCTTTTGATTTTGTTAACCGCTCTCAATTATGGGTGGTTCTTTTAAACTATGGGTTAGACAAAGCACTTGTATATTTTTTGGCCCATCTGCACAGTGATTTGAAAGCCCGTGTTAGAATAAACAATGAAGGGGAGGTTTCAGAGGACATTTTAATAGGCAGGGGGGTCAGACAAGGATGCGTCTTGGCCCCCCTGCTTTTTATCTTGTACATAAATGAATTAAGTAATTCACTGTCCAAACAAACAAGTGATGTTCCTCCCATTAATGGCACTTCACTCCCCTGCCTTTTATACGCGGACGACGCGGTCCTTATGGGCCGCACTCCTATTGCACTACGCACTTTAATAACGGGTTTTGTCACCTATATGGCGGATCTTGGCCTACGCACTAATTTTAATAAATCGTACATAATATCGTGTGGGCCCAAAAAATATAATATCCAGCATATTATGTCTGGGAGTGATGCACTAAAAAGCACTAGCACTTTTCCCTACCTAGGCCTGATGTTCTCTAACACATGTTCTTGGCAGCACCATGTGGCCCATGGGAGGAACAAATTTGGCAAGGCAATAAACTCTATATTCAGCCTTCGACAACCCAAACGTGCTGAGATAGTAGTCCCGTTATTACAAATCTACAGAACCCAATGCCTACCTACAGCAACCTATGGAGCAGAGGTGTGGGGGTATACCAACAGCGCTAGTATACAGATCGAAGAGAACAGATTCTGTAGAAAGGTTCTGGGGCGTCTATGTCAGCACCCACCTATGTTTGCCATAGGGAGCTGAATCTTTTTTATGTGGAGGATTTCATCAGGTCAAGACCAGCACTATTTTGGTTAAAAATATGGCGGAACCCTGCTGCGTCTTTGACCCAAGAAATAATTATGGACTGTCTACAGTGTGACAGGGCAAATCACATACCTTGGTTGGGGGCAGTAAAAAGAAGTTTAGCAAGTGTGGGCATGGTGCATCTATTTTCCTCCTACCGAGCCACTGAATAAGCGCAACATAAGAATGTAAGAGGGGCATTGCATAGTCTATATCAAAAAGAGAGAGAAACATCTGAGCAACACAAACCTGCTATTATAAGATACATCCCCCTCCTGGCACATGGTAGCAGGCTCAACAACATGCCGCAGGGATACCTTAGAAAAAATTTGGGGAGGTGGAACAGACGTTTGCTCTTTCGCCTCAGGGATGGAAGCACTAAATATTCCCTATCATTTCCACTGGGCTTTAACAAAAATCTGAAGGCTTTGCAATGTCGTTGTAACTTGGGGTGTAAACAAAGTTTGTTACACTTTTTGTTTTTCTGCGGTTTTTACACTATATATACAAAACTTTATTTATTTACCTACTTTGAATATCATGCTGTGGTGGATTTTAATCTAGCATTTAAGGAATTATTAATGCTGAGCTGTGATGAAGTAATTTTTAGAGTAAGCTGCTTTCTCCAATCGGCGACACACTCCCGAGCATCCATGAATATGCCCTGATAAATTGAACCACCTAAATATTATTGCGGTTTTGCACAACAGATTGATTATTTATCTATTGCACACTTGCACTTTATTGCAGTCCCCACTGTACACTGTTGACACTTTGCATTTGTTTTTAATGTTTGGCATATAGCCAATTAGTCCATATAATGTTTACATTTATTGAGTAGCTGCCTAGATTATAAAGTGATGTATTTTTTATGGACATAATCAGACGGTTCCCTCCTAAATTTAAATCGTCAGGCAACCATCATGCAGATCGATTGTGTGTTTTTAAAATTGTTTTAGATTGTTTTAATTGTTTATTATGAGGATTGTTGTGATGATTTTGTACTTTTATGGATGTTTTTATATATCCGAATAAAGATCCTTTGACTTGACTTGACTTGAAAACTACGGGCATATTGTAATCGGTAATGAAAAGTCAATCAATACAAAACATATAAAGGCCTATGTACTCAAAAATGATCTCACTCACTTGCCAAAGACAGAAAGACTGAGGATCAACTGTACCTACTCTGCACAGACACAGCTAGCTCAAAAGAAGTCCCACTGGAAAGGAAAAAATAAAAAAACTCTTTATTACACATATCACAAGGCAGTGTAGGGCAAATCAATATGTTACTATGAAAGACAATCATACAAAAAGTTAAAGATTCAAACATTAGTACAGCAGTCAAAATAAATATTAAAATGAGTTGCTTACCAACCACCACTCCACAAACTAAAGATCTGTCAAAGCTGCACCCGGTGGAATCAATTGACTCTGCAATTTAAAAAAAGTAAATAAAAACACAAAATCATACAATTTCAATCAAAAGGCACTGATGTTCCGCCAAAAGGATGCATCCGCTTACGATTGTTCCAGTGGCACTCTTCTTGCCAGCTCCAGGAAACAAATATGTTCAAATCCAACCCCTTCAGCAGCCACTGAAGGAGTGATGGCCAGCAGTGCATCCACAGAGGGTGAGCTAAGTCCCAAGTCACCAGGAGTAGAAGCATCCCATGAAGGCTCCTAATATGTGTTTTCTTGCAACGGCAATCACTCAGCGCATCTGTACAAGTGAGTCTTTAGGGGACCCACCATCAATACAATGTCCGTAGATTGGACCGGTTGCATTCCCAAGCATATACCCGGGGTACACTTTTTCTTTTTCTCTTTTGCAGAGTTTTATATAGCTCAAACTTGACCCAAAGGTATCCGAGCATTTTACTTCAGCAGTAGTTGTGTTACAGACAAACACATTCATTTTTAGTTTGGCACAGGGGGATTAGGTGATTTGCACAGAATCACATGATGTTGAGCTTCCCTGTCAAGACTCGAACCCGGTTCTCCAGTCTTGAGGTCGACTGCTCTAGCTGTACGGCTACATCCTCTCCAAAGTGTACAGCTGACAGTGGATCACAGGCTGTACTCAGTGTAGCCAAACAGGCTGTAAGGACAAGAACCAGTTGTCATTTATTTCTTGAAGAAAGGGTATGGCAAAGGACTGCATCATTCTCTAATGGCAAAGTAGCACATGTGGCAGTGCCATCCCCATTTGACCACGTGGCGGAACATCCATTGCAGAGCAAAAAAGAATAGAATCAATGTATTAACAATTCGGAATAGGACAAGTAGTAACCCTCCAAAAATGCTTCCAAGCATGGCATGTATGAAAGATGGTATAGCTCCGAAGATCATCTGGAATGTGCTAACCAACCCAGAGCCAATTGTTTTTAAAAAGTGCGCTATTCCTGCAGTGTTGGAAATGTTAAAAATGCTGTGCACTAGCTCCTCAAAATAGTGTGGGAGATTGGAGCGAAGTAGAGACTATATCTCAGAGGAAGACCTTGCAACTTGCAGGTCAAATATCTCTCAGGCAGGTGTTAAGGCCAGGTTTCTTCGCAAACAATAAGGCTTTCAGTCTGCTTAAATTATCAAAGGCCCCATTTGAAATTTTTATCTAAGGCCAAATTGTCAAATCCCTAAGTTACGGACAGGTGGAAACAGTAATTTACCAACAAGTCACAACCCTAGAAACTGTCCCCAGATACTCTATTCCATGTTTCATCCCACAGCAACCTTGACTATTCAACATCAAATAACTCCCATTAGAGATCAATCTGAATGTCGGACGAATCACAGAAGTCGGGGATACTTTCAGATAACATGACAAGTTTGCCTTGGACTCATTAAATGCTCTGTGGAGTGTAACCTCCCTGCAAACTAGAGAATGGCCCAAAGTATTCTCACAGTCTGTACTGCCAAGAAAAACTTCAGTTGCACCAATCCTATAACGATAAGTGGAAGGAAGGATCCATGCTTCGTACAAACCCTTCTCCTAGCTCCTTGTTGGTGCTGCAAGCAGCATTTAAAGTGAAAAGTTGAAATTTCCAGAGAAAACAATCTGTGTATTAGCCAATCTGCATATGGTACCTCCACAACTGTAAATGGTAATTTTTATAACTTTTCTATGTGTAACATACTGTATGCATATACGCCCTAAGCTGTGATTACCCATGTTGCAAAGAGGATATGTCACTCTGTATAATGTAAGTAGCAGACAACACAATCTTACCCAGAGAGAATATATCCTATTGGATAATGTAATCATACCATTGCCAACTACTGCTAGAGCCTTTTCTAAATTTCCTCTGGCAATTACAGCAGCTTCCTTCTGTGAACCTTTTCACATTTTATTGTATATTGTGTGCTTAAAGTGCTCTTGACCTGGCTTTCGAAGACCTAACAAAAATTATGTAGGGCCATTTATTCAGAAAGAAGAGACAAGTGCTGTTTCACCTCAGACATTGAATGTTATAGCCACTCTTGGCACAACTTACCAACGCTGTTTGTTGTGACCACTCATGCATGTTCTGTTAGCTCATAACGTGGGTCTGACCTGTTTATTCTAAACCCTTTTGTGTTGTCAAGAAAACATGCCTGACATCTGTTAGTATCTAACTGCCACACTAACCATCCCTTTGGATTGGTATGTGAGGAATTGTATGTCACATTTCTAAGCATGTTGTGAAACAGGTCCTCCATGTAATTTGTGAATTGCTGCCAATTCGCAAAGCATGCATAGTTTGGAATTTTTTTGCATTGGGATCCTTTATCGTGGCCAATCCGAGAGAGGATGTCTGCTGCACAGTTTCATTCGGGTAAATCAGTTGGTGTGGCATAACGCAGGGAAGAGGTGTGGCGCAGCGGCCAGGGCAACTGACGCTGGACGCTGGGGATCACGGTTCGATCACCGGCAGCAGGGGTCTGCCCAGCACCATGTGACTCTGGGCAATAGCTTGCTTAATCTTCCCGACGGCCCCCAGCGCCGGGATGCCTATGGGTAGCTGTGCGCTTTACAAATACTGGATTTACATTTTACGCATGCTCTACATAAAGCCTTGTTTCCCTGAAGCTGCCAAACTTTAGTTCCCCATATAGATTGCCTTTCCAAAAGTCACACCTTTTGTGTTGATAGCTGGGAAATGAAAGATGTGTGTCCGGGAAGTCTTCCCATTAGGTGCACATGGAGTATTTGCTTTCTGTAAATAATGGTGACCATAATGGTGAAAATAGAACATTTAATCATAATTTGATGTACCATCATACATTTCTTCACTATTAAAAACCCTATAATGCTCTAAATCAGCAAGCATTTCATGAACTGTGTTAATGTCCCAACCATCAGCGATAGTAGCAGGAGTGATAATTCCATTTAAGTAATTACGGAATACGTATGGTACTTGTAGAGTTTCTGTCGTCCAAATATATCATAGGATATCTATCCCAAACAATTCCATCCAGAATTGGAATAGCTGAAATGTTCACCAGGGAAAGGTTTCTTTACACTTTGTGTGATGAAGAATGAGGTTTCAAAACCTTGTTTACCAGTTCAACAGCAGAGCGTTCTGGGAGATACTGTCCATTCAGAAGCAGGAAAAAGACAGTCACAAATCCAATTCAAATGAAGAGGAAAATGAATCAAATTTTAATCTAAATGTATATCCAAGGTGGGATAAGGTATGTCTTTTTGAGACAAATAAAAAGTTAATGTGGTCCTCTTTGCGGAAGTGGGTCTGGCGAATCTGAAGAGAAGTAATCAAAGTAAAAAAAAATAGATAGAGTCTGTTTGCACAAACGTGGGGAGGGGGAGGGCTCATGAAGCTGTGTAGAACTGATAGCTGACTCCAAGGATGGTACATTGTAGACACCATTGTTGTCTGCTTGTAGAGGTAGAAAACTGTGTATTCGCATTTGACAATGTAACAGGAAGTAGTGATACTTCAGTGTTAGTTGTCCCAGTGGGGGAGAAGTAGCTTCATCATGGTCAAAACTTTTAACAGGACTTCTGGTAAGGTAGATATAGGAGGCATGAAACTACCCAGGAGCCCTTTTGGCCTACTCTGTAGAGCCAACCACATGATGTGGTTTGATGAGATTAATAAAAAACTTTGGGTTGGACAGCGCACACCTTTCTGGTTGTAAACCAATGTTCCCGAATGTATTCTGTGTATTCAGATTAAGCGTGCTGAGTGGGTGAGAGGTATCCAACCCCTGTTTTAACAACTAAATTCCTAATGCAAGTGTAGTGATCACTTGCCCCTACTCGCACTGCTGGGGTGCAAAGAAACTTTGCTTGATGTATTGGACTACTTTAGAATATTGTGCTAGCATCAATTCATAACTTATCAAACAACTTCTTTTTCAACATTATCTTAACTTGTTTATTAAGTATCTATTTGCCACAATTATAATACTGTGAATTGTGCAAAACGTAACATGTAATATTAACACATATCATATATACAATGTTTGTACAAAAACAAGAAAAAACGTTTCTGTGAATAATTCCCAATGCATTTCGGGTTATCCTTATCCCTCATCAAGGAAACTGTAAATGAAACATAAATGCCAAGGAGGAAAAGTAAACATTCAATAGCCATACTGACACTGTTGTATGTTTAACACATTACCAATGCACATAAACTTACACCAAAACAATCATGTACATATAGTGGGAAAATAGCCAAAGGTACATAGTTTGTGGTGCTAAATGAAAATGATAGAAATTAGTGAACCTTCACAATTGTGAATCAATCCTCAATGCGTGCCACATGTAGCAACTGCAGTAAAAAAAAAAATAAAGGAAACTCATTTTACCCTTTAGCGTTGTGTAAGTAGAAGATTATTGGTGTTTTGTCCCTACTGCAGGCTGGGCAGAACCATCAGTGTTGATTAGAAAATCAGACTGATCCAGAGGCATTATTTCATTAAGCAGAGGAAATTCATGCTCGTAAGTGCTTGTTGTTGGAGTGTAGAGTTAAATATGTCATCTACATCTGTTGCTGTTTGTGAGTTAGGACATTGTATCCATCTTGGATGTAAAGCTTTCATGTTTGTACGCTAGCCTTTGTGACTGCTTCTAAGGCTGCAATGGGGGTAATGACAATTATCCATTTTCTCTGAGCCAATGATCTTTCTTTAATACAACTGTCTGTACCACCATCAAGATCTTTTCTGTCGGTGAAAAACGCATTTCTGCGTGGGTCTATAAATGTGATTTATATGCAATTGGTACAGTGTCTCCTTCATTCAATGTGACATATGTGTATCTTGATGTACCTGCAATTATGTGGATCACCAAGTTTGTGGTGATGGCACATGTGTAAGTATTTCGAAGCTAACAGGTCAGCTTGTACCGAACATTAAATCTGTGCGTGTTCAGATTCTAATGTGTACTTAAAAAGTCAGGATGAATCAAGTCGTTAAACAGTATAACATTATCTGGTGTATAGGTTCTGCCAAGATTTAGAAAACTCAATAATCATTGGCGTTTTTTAAGGTGCAGAGACATAATATCGACTCCAAAATTATCGACTGGACATAATATCGACTTTTAAATATAGACTGGACAAAATATCGACAGGACAGAATATAGATGACCAAAATATCGTTTTTAAGGTAAGTGATATAATATCGACTGTTAAAAATATAGATAGTAAAAAATATCGAATTTTTAATAATATCTAATTTTTCATAGTGTATTTTTATGGTATAATATGTGTGAAAAGTGTGTATTTATGTTATAATTAATTTTTAGTAATGAATTTTGTTTTTATAATTATTGCGTAATTTAATTCTGTAGCGGGTTGTGGGTTTATAGGGGAATAGGGTGGGAAGTATTTTAATTATAATTAATTAAATATTTAAATTTATTTATTGATAGTAAATTTGAATTAATAGTTAATTAATTTATAATAGTTAATTAATTAAATTTTATTTGGTAATTAATTTTAATTAATTGATTAATTAGTAATTATGTAAATTTTAACAAATTATTTTTGTAGCGGGTTGTGAGTTTATAGGCGAATTGGGTGGGAAGTGATTAAATTATAAATAATTAATTAATTACATTTATTTATATTTATTTAATTTCAAATAATTGTTAAATACTTTTTCATTATTAAATAATTAATTGTAAATATTTTCATTAATTAGTATTAATAGGTGATCAATAGAAATAATTATTGTTAATTAGTAAATTTAATATATTAATGATTATATTGTATACAAATATTATTTATTTTTAATTAATTATTAATAGATATTCAATAATACATTTTTAAATTATTTATGAAGTATTTACTTTCCCTAATGTTGTATTCTCTGGAGTGAGAATAGTAATTTTAACCCCTACGCTATCCAACTTTTTCCCTGCTGTTGCACCCACTGGATTGGGAATAGTAATTTTAACCCCTATGCTATCCAACACTTTCCCTACTGTTGCACCCACTGGAGTGGGAATAGTAATTTTAACCCCTTTGCTATCCAACGCTTTCCCTACTGTTGCACCCACTGGAGTGGGAATAGTAATTTTTACCTCTACGCTATCCAACGCTTTCCATACTGTTGCATCCACTGGAGTGGGAATAGTAATTTTTACCCCTACGCTATCCAACGCTTTCCCTACTGTTGCACTCTTTGGAGTGGGAATAGTAATTTTAACCCCTACGCTATCCAACGCTTTCCCTACTGATGCACCCACTGGAGTGGGAATAGTAATTTAAACCCCTATGCTATCCAACCCTTTCCCTACTGTTGCACTCACTGGAGTGGGAATAGAAATTTTAACCCCTACGCTATCCAACGCTTTCCCTACTGTTGCACCCACTGGAGTGGGAATAGTAATTAAAACCCCTACGCTATCCAATGCTTTCCATACTGTTGCACTCACTGGAGTGGGAATAGTAATTTTAACCCCTACGCTATCCAACGCTTTCCCTACTGTTGCACCCACTGGAGTGGGAATAGTAATTTTAACCCGTACGCTATCCAATGCTTTCCCTACGCTTGCACTCTTTGGAGTGGGAATAGTATTTTTTACACTTCTGCTATCGTACGGTAATATAATAGTATCTTATTTAATTATAGTATGTTACTATATATATATGTTTTAACAAATATGATTGTAAAAATGTATTTTTATTAATTATTATAAGTTCATTTAAGTATTTTTAAGTATATTTTAGTAATTAAATTTTAATATTAATTTAATTTAACACTGTTTTTAATAAAGTCAATTTTTTTAAAAACTATATTTTTGTAAACGATACTTTTGTACTTACCTGTTTGGAGATACAAACTCGATATTCTGTCTGTCGATATTTTGTCCACGATATTTTTGCAAGTCGATATTTTGTCCCTCGATATTATTTCATTGATCCGTTTTTTAAATGTGTCGCCAGGCATTTTTTTTACCTTCACTTGACAGCTCGTATCCCAAGAACAGAACACTGAGATGAGCAATCTTTGATTTTCTTGAATTACATTTGTAGCCCATGTGAGCAAATCACAAAATTATGTGATCTACTCTGCTCAAGTGTGTTGTTAAGTCATCATCAGTCAGGTATACGTCATTGACACAGGACAATGCTTGGTTGTCAAAATCTTGTAAAAGTTCTGTTACCCGAGCCGAAAACACCCCGGGGCTATTCCTATACTCCTGCGGCGATCAACAGAACTATTTTTGAGAACCAAGAGATCTGAATGCAGTCTAGTACCTGCTTTCAGGCGCTATGTTTTGGCAGAAAAACCCATTTGAAATGTTGAATGTAGTTTTGTATTTCTTGCACACTATATTGTTCATAAGTGCCACGTTAATCAGATGTGCAGGTAGCAATGTTCAAGTGTCTGTGATCTAAGACTACAAAATATAAATGGGATGGTTCAAATTCAAATAGAAAATAAAGCTTTATTTGATTTAAACAATTAAATCATAAAAGCATACTTGATCAAAATGAGTTTCATATCATACATGTCCCTTGACTTACTGATTCTAAAAAGGCAATCATGTGGATGAAACAAAAGCATCATGTCTTAACATCCATTTATACACTAAATCTAAAAGTACAATCATGTAACAATTAAACAAAGGGAGATAACATTGATTTTCTGCTTCTAATCACATCATTCATATATTTAGTGAAATTACCCCCAAAAAATTCTTCATCTAAAAGTTGTAATTTGAAAAAGGCAGGACAACATTGTCTCAAGCCTATTTCCTTTAAAATAGGCAAAATCCATCTTTTCGCTATAAAGTGTAGAATTCACAAAAAAAACAGGATATGTTCATTGGACTGAGTAGATATGTCGTCACATGGGCAGGGGCATAAAAATCGGGGCCAGTCATTCATGTTTTTGAACAAAATCATTCTATAAAAATTGCCTAAATTGAAGAGGGTGAGCTGCATCATATCATAGCTCCCCTTCACACTTGCTAGATAAGGTTGTATCCCTGGTTGTAAGACTAATAGTTGATTCTCTCTGGCAGATAGTTTGATTATGTCTGTTAGTGTCCAGAAAATGCATGCAGGCAATCTTTAAAGCTTTCCTTGGGATTGTTGTAATGCTAGTCGGATTGGAGAAATATTCTGGGCATCCCAAATCAGCCACAAAGTTTTTAATATAATTAAGCCAAGGGATGTGAGACACCTCTTGTAGTTTGCAGCAGTCATTTATCACATCACAATTAAAACCAGTGGGGGTAATAGACCAAATCGTGTGCCATAATAAAACCGGCTGTATTTTGATTAAGTCTGATAAATACAGCATTCCAAGATCCGCATGGCTCATATGTGTAGCCGTGCTGTCAGGGACTGCTGAAAGATACCTTTAAAAGATATTCTCAACTGACTGTAGTGGTTGTACATCTGCATAGCCCCAAATTCCGGCTTCAGAAATGGCTGTTGGATACATTTAGCTTTATACATTTTTATCAAATCAACAATAGGTCGTTTTCCCAATTTTCTAGCACAATTCACCAGAGCTGCTGTTGCTTTTGCAACGTTATAGCGTTTACCCAGGAGCCCCTTTTTTCAAAGACAATTCCCAGGTATGAAAAGTAGCTGGCAAATGCAAGCTTTTTGTTGTTGATAAAAATATTTTGACATTTTACACTGCTTTTGCAACATTTCATAACATATGTTTTAGTAATGTTTACCTATAGGTCTAAGTTCAACATAAAGGTTACAAAGCTAGAGACAACTCTTTGCAGTCCTATTTGTGTGCAGGATAATAGGAAGGCCTCGTCCACATATAGAAACACTGCGATTGGACGATTACCGATTTGAGGGGAGTCCTGGCATTCCCTAGATAATAGTGTGCCTAAGCCATTTATGTATAGAGTAAAAAGAAAAGGGGCTAGCACACACCCCTGCCTTAACCCCTTCCTAACACGGAATTTGTAACTGCACTCGCCTGTGCTTCCATATCGGACCCTGACCTGTGCATCTTGATACAATTGTCTAAAAAATTGACAAAGTTTAGGGTGGCTAACGTATTTAAATGCCGAACTCAGGTCGACAAATGCCAGGAAAAGGTTCCCACATATGGCTTGTATGCATTTGCCCCAGGTTAAATTAAAATTTTGTTAAGTAGTGCCTACTGCTTGTCTGAATTTGTATTGCAGTTCCGTAATTATACCCATATCCTCAGCCTTTGTCTGCAATCTATTTTAAATAATTCGCCCAGCCACTTTCACAAATAAATCCAGAAGTGAAATTGGTCTGTAGTATACCGGATCAATAGGGTCTCCATTTTAAAAAATGGGTACAAGAATTGACTCTGACCAGGTAGGAAAAAGGCCCTGCTTACAGCAGTCATTTAAAACAGACGTTAGAAGTAGGCCCCAAAGGAGAGGATTAGATTTGTAGAAGTCCACAGGGACACTATCGGAGCCAAGGGCTTTCCCTCCTGCGCTTGCTTTAATTGCAACTATAACCTCCTCCCCAGTAAAATCAATGTCAATCGATTGGTGGAAATTTCAGGGCAGAGTTCCCTAGTATCGTTATCACTATCACTGTATAACTTGGAAAAGTGGATCACCCATTGAGTCTCACAAATGCTTATCTCAAAATTGGGTATATTTTTAGGAGCCAGGATAGCTTCACAAAAACCTGTGTTATCTTTTAGTTCAGATGCTATTTGGAGGGCCCGCCATGCTTCTGATCTAATGGCCTCTTTGGGGTCTTTAAGCGAAATTCCATATGCCTTTCTAGCCAACTTGATTTCTATCTGGTCTCTGGCTGGTTTATGTAAGGCGTTTTTTTAGAGCTGCATGGGCTTTGGAACAGTTAGTATCGAACCAGCACGTCTTAATGATGTTTTTTATTTGCAGTCTACTAATAAATTCCTTTTTCTCACCTATGCTATACTTAAAAAGGAATTAAGGATGTCAGAGTCTGTAGTGGTCTCATGGAGGCAGACTGCAAATTCAGATTTACAATGGGTTAGGAGTGTCTTAGTAAATGCAAGAGGATCCACTCCGGACCATTTAATAGTATATCCGTTGCATTTAGCAATGGTGATGTTATGTTATGTTAAAACAATTTATAAAGCGCATGTTCACCAACGGTTTTCTGGCGCTAAGCGGAGTTGGTCGGTTGTTGCAACAGTAAAAGAGGAGTTACAATGTAGGCTTGGATAAATAACCAGGTTTTAAGAGACGTCCTAAACTGAGTATAGGAAGAAGACAAGCGCAGTTCGAGGGGAAGAGAATTACAGAATTGTGGTGCCAAAGTCGCGAGTCTAAGACCCCCATGTTTTTTGCGTTTAAATGGACAAGGTGTCAGCAGATTCATGTTCGCAGAGCGCAAGGCTCGAGAGGGGACATAGCGCTGTACTCTAGACGCAATGAAGGCCGGACCATGATCCGAGAGGGCTTTGTAGATAGTGCAACCTAATTTAAAGAGACAGCGTTGGGTCACGAGAAGCCAATGTAAGTTTTTCAACAAAGGTTTCACATGATGAGATTTAGGTTGGCCATACAGAAGCCTAGCGGTGTGGTTCTGCACCAATTGAAGCCGACGTAGTTGGTAAGCTGGTATGCCGGTATACAAAGAATTAGCGTAGTCAATACACGTTGTAACCAGGACAAGTATAACTTGAATCTGGGCCTCAATGGTTAAATATCTGTTTATTTTGTGATTTCTCTGGAGGTGGAAGGAACAAGCAGATACCATTGCCTTAATCTGTGCCTTCATCCTGAGGTCATTGCTAATCACGATTCCCAGGCTTTTGACCGAGTTGACCAGAGATGTAGGGCATCCCAGAGAATGTGGCCAAAAGTTGTGGTTCCAGGGAAACTCTGAGCCGCCCATGAGAATCACCTTGGTTTTATCTGGATTTAAATTAATGTGGTTAGCATTCATCCAGTTGCTAATTATTATCATAGTAAACTGGAAGATTTCTGTTGATGAAGGGGATGAGTCAATGTTAAACACTAACTGCAGATCGTTGGCGTAGTTAAATATAACCACCTCTCTCTTTTGGAGGGCCAAAATTAAAGGAAGAATATACAAGTTAAAAAGAAGGGGAGAGAGCGATGAGCTCTGTGGGACCCCACACGTCAGTCTCCTTTTCTCAGCCAAAAAGCTAGCGAGACGGACTGCTTGAAAGCGGTCACTGAAAAATGAAGATATCCATTACAGAGGAGGACCCCAGACCCCGGAGCTCTCGACCCGGGGTGTTTAGTCTTCTTTTCTATTTATCACATTCAATGGTAAACCTATCATAATGCTAATAGGGAAATGGTCACTATAGGCAATGTTATGTGTGGTAAAATTATGTATTCTGCTTGCATTTCTAATAGATACTAAAACATAGTCAATAGTCGAACACATCCCTCGTCCATTCAAAGTACAACTGAACGGTATTAATGGTAAATATAGTTTGTTAGCAAAACCCATATCTGCAGAGTACTTGATGGTATTTAGTAGATCCCCCAAGTAAAGAATGCGAAAAGTGGGTGACATCAGTCCCATCATCTGTCATTAGACCAGAGTTACCTAATTTCAAAAAGGGGCACAGTG
Source organism: Lissotriton vulgaris (assembly GCF_964263255.1). Taxonomy (NCBI): domain Eukaryota; kingdom Metazoa; phylum Chordata; class Amphibia; order Caudata; family Salamandridae; genus Lissotriton; species Lissotriton vulgaris. Next base: position 41,787 of record NW_028243889.1, on the reverse strand, counting down.
CGGATTTAAAATCCCCTCCCCGGATTACACAGGCATCCTTGTTGATCTCATTTAGCATATTATGCATTTCCTTCTGTAGGTGCCTAAAAACCACATCTGCCTGTTCTTTTGGAAAATTGTTATACAAATTCAGAAGGGCGGTACAGTGTGTGTTGTGAATATACAATTTTAGTACCTGATAATTAGTATTTGAGACCGTGAAAACTAATTTTTTAACCCTATGAGAAACGTAAATGCATAAGCCTCCATTCTTCCTCCCACGAGTTGATGGTAGCGCCGGGGTATGAAATGTTTTGTAACCATTAATGTATTACTCCCAGGTTCCTGAAAGCATAATAAATCATACCCTTCTACAAAGTCTATCCAAGCAGGGTTGGAAATGCATACAGACCTGCCACATTCCAAATAGAATTTTACTTGAGCATATCCAACCCTCTCCCTGATTACTGTCTGGATTACTAAGTTTGTCGGTGGTTGTGCTAGTATGATGATCTACCAGTATCCTGTCAATTATTCCTTGGTTGCTAGGCATAGTACTAGCGCCATCAGTGTTTGTACTAATATTATGATCTACTTTTAGCCTAGAGTCATGGGGAGAATGCGGGGTGTCTATTTCAAAGATTACATTTATAGCAACTGTAGGAATTCCACTAATCCATGGGGGGTCGGTTTTGGTGCAGTAATAATCTTAACCTCAGCTGTGTTTAGGTCTGCACAGCTACCTGAGATAACAAGTCAGTCTATGTCCTCTAGTGTGTGGAGTATATCAAATCGGTTATGCGTGGATATGCCAGATGGGTATAGTGCAACACCATACGACCCTCTCAATTTAGGGTATGACTGTATGCGGTTCAATGGGGGATAACAATAACCAAGAGGCAATACATTAATGTCCATGGTCGTAACATAATCATTATCAAGTCTAGAGAGGATCTCATGTGTCAGTTGTGGCGTTCTAAAAGTGAGAATTATACAATCACCTGGTAGTGTTTTTCCCTTCTCCCCACCCACCTGACTCTCTAGCCATCTTAAATTCTCCAAACAGAGCCTCTGTTAGCCCGGTTTTCGTACCAAGCCAAAAGAGAGCCTTGTTTCTCAGGACTTCTCATTTTTCGTTCACCTGCGGTGGTATATGAGGTACATTCGCCAAGACTATAGTATAGGGGGTGGTCGCTGGTGGCAAGTCCAATCTGATACCTTCATCGTCTGGGTGAATTAGACCGGACGGATCGGTAGGCGAGTTAGAACCAGTATCTAATGGACAATTGCCCCTGTAGAATGATATCTATGGCCAATCTTATTGCTTACAGGCATTTTCAAAGAGCTTCGGCCTGTGATAGTTTGACTGTTATTATAAGACTCCGATATACCTTGTTTTAAATGTGACTCAGTGTGATGGGCTCCCTTAGGTAATTGGTCAACCTGGTAAGGCAGTGCATCCTTAACTGATCCTGCTGCCAGGTTTGGTATAGTAATCAGGGGGTTATTAAGACATTCACTGGTGCATCTCCTCAAAATATCTTCAATAGCTGTTACCCTAATCAATAGATTCTCTAGAGCAGGGGTCCCCAAACCGGTCCTGGAGGGCCGGATCCATGCCAGATTTTTGGGATATCCTCATTGAGATACATGTCGTTTTTTGAAAAATCTGGCATGGATCCGGCCCTCCAGGACCGGTTTGGAGACCCCTGCTCTAGAGCATCAGCAAATGTTTTTTGCAGGCCGTCTATTTTGAAGCAGATTTGATCATAGTCCTCATTATGACTATTTTTGCATGTAATAGAAACTGGTGGCCCTTTTCCCTCTTGTTGGGTTTATACTTGCTGTTAAGTTTCTTTCGCCTTTGTCATGGTTCATTAGATGTAGTTGCGAATGTGTCTTTAACCGGGATAGCCAGAGTTGCCTTGGGATTTCTAGGGCACTTTGATGGAGGTTGTGTCTCATGTTCCTGATCGGATACATAGCTGCGGGACCGCTGCGTTGCTTTTGTGACATCCAGTAGCCCCATCTCTGGTTGCAGGGGTCTACCACAAAGTGCAAGGTGCCTGATAGACTACAGGGTCAGGATTTTCCTTTCAATGAAAATTATTCCATCTGCTCTTTAGCTGGGCTCATTAGCTGTAACAATCTGTACCTCATCGTTTCTGATTGCATTGAAATGGGATGGTTTCATTACTGGAAACAAGGGATTCATTGGCGAGGAGCAACTTTCTATTACACCCTGGTATTCAGGTTGTGTGAGTTTCTCCCTAACTATGTAAGACTAGAGAGTGATTCTTCCCTCGCTCTCCAAACCAGACTATTGAACCCACAAAACAGAAAGGACTAAACATTAATAGACTCCCAGTTATCCTAGTCAGGATCTGGAATATGTGACATGGAAACAGTTTAGGACAAAAACCAACTGAAAAACCCATAGGGTTGTTAAAATTGCCCTCACCCACTAAATAGTGGCATGCTTCATCATAGGGCCCCTTCAATGCCCTGGTGCAGAGCAACACTCAGGGTGGAGTGCCTATATTTTTTCAGAAATTATTTTTCATGAAAGGAACACAATTGCAGAAAGAAAAAAGTATTAAAACTTTCTGAGTAGGTGCCCCTCTTCTGATGTATTCTGGGCCCTCCTTGACAAGATTCAAAATATTATTGAGCTGGTGTATCAGGGAGACTATATTTCCATCACTCTGTCCGCTAGTATCAACACGTTTCAGCCTATTCCTATCACCCTAATGGGTCGCTGGGCTTCTTCAGGATACAGATGGCTTAGTGAAGACCTAGTCCCTCCTAGTTAGCTAAAGTGAATAGTAGGGATAGATATACGGCGATACGTGCCTTTGATAGACACACTCTTGAAGCTTACCTACAAAGATGAAGAATATAAATCCCATCATTGATTATGTGTTATTTCATCAGTCAGGATCTCGTCCATTTTTAAAACTATCGATCTTCATATTTATATAGTAAAACCCTGTTTTATATAAACCTCCTACCATCATGTGGCACCCAACACACTGTGAATTGTGAGACAATCATCTTGAATTCAACTGAAGCCATCTACAATCATAAATATACAATCAAAAGTTGACTTCCTTAACCGACTCTCATTATTTCAGCTCCAAACCCAGGGCCAGAGTGGGAACGTCGCCCTATGGTCAAACTCTGCAAACATAGGCATTTAAAAGAAAATAATGTATTTTTGTGTGTGTGATAATGAATCCTATGGCTTATGTTAGCATAGACTCCTTATTTGTATCTCATGTCTTCTGTTAATCCTTTCATCTCTGTCTATTTTTACATCTGCAAACACAATCTTTGGCAAGCTAAATGACTGCTATAGTTTGCCGATCTCTTGGATCATTCTGTCATAACAGTAGTCCGAAGCTTGGGGAGTGATGTAATTCTTGTGCCCCTGACTCCACCTAGTTTATTCATGGGCCCATAGGTCTAGACCTATGTATTAATTCAAACATTCTCCATGGTCTGTTATTCTAATGTTAGTGTCATTAAGTGTATCAATAAAAATAAACTTGCCCCACTTACTTCTTCAAGGTGCAACGTCTCCATCCGAGCCACACTGCACCCTCCGACATGATCCTACTCGTTCGGCATTTCTATTAGAAGTCTTCCGTGGCAGCCGGTCACAACCCTGTAACTTCCTGTTGCAGTCCCAGCTGTGCTGTTAGAGCATGACCCTTACTTCCTCTAGGCAACCTATGGCGGCCATATTGAAAAGGTCAGGGATTCTAAAATGATATGTGCCGCTGGCTGCTTGTCTCACGTGCTTTTGGACCCATTACTGTTTCTGTTCCCACAGTAGTTGTCGTAAGTAGTACCCTATGTCTTATATTTGCTCCTATTGTCTTGTGGCGTTTAATCCATTGGGTCCATTATGGGCAAACAGCTAGTCAATTTCCTACAAGGGCAGGGGTATGAATAAGCTGAGGACTGCTTAGATATGTCCCGTATAGGACTACTCTGTACCTTAAGTACAGACCTTCTCTCCTTCCTTAGTAGGTGTCAGCCAATATTCATTGTATTGGGATAATGTTTTTCCTTACTACTGATGAGTAATTGTATATGTTGAGTAATCAAATTAATTAAAAAAAATAAAATAAGAATTCTCATGCCCTTTTACCCAGTACAGTTTAAATGGTGCCACGGTATTGAATCATTGAGCCCCCTTTCACTGCTTTGAAGCCTGTGTACCCATCTTTGCTCTCACTGGATCAAAAAATAAGTAACATTTAATTATAATGGGAATATACGGTTTATCTATTACAAGCCATCTAATAACTTTTTCTGAATATTTATTCTTGAGAAAGTGTGCAGTTAACTTTGTCGTCTTTTTTACTCTGATGTTACCCATGTGCTTTAAAATTCTGATATTTATGCGTCTAGTAGTTATGTCTACATATTGGTAGCCACACGAGCATGTAATCAAATAGAGAGCTCTCTCTGAAGTAAAAGTGGTGTGGTTCCTTATTTCCCAAGGATATTTGAGACCGACATTTATTAATTTTGTATTTTTAGCCTATGGACTGGCTTTACCGGCGCAGTGTCCTGTGATGGGAGGCAGGCCCCAGGGTTCTCCCCTTAGGTTCCACATTATGGGGTCTGGTGTGTACCAGAATATTCCTACTTCTCAGGCTCTTTTTAAAAGAGAAGAGTGTGCTCTTTAGGTTCAGTCCATTTTAATTCAAGATGCGCTAATATTTCATAATTATCTTTTTTACACAATTAGAAGTTGTACTAAATGTAGTGTAACAGATATTTCTAGCATCTCTCTGTCTTCATGCAACAGAGACTCACTGTTATTATTTTAAGCTTGTTTCCATGCCCTTCTCACTACTTGTTTGGGGTAGTCACGTTCCTGGAGTTTGTCACTCAGTTTCTCAGCTTTTCAGGCTTTTGTTTCAGAGCCATTCCTCTGCAAGCATAAAAATTGCCCATAAGGGAGGTTTATCCTGCGAGACTTGGCATGGATACTGCGAAAGAATAGTAGATAGTTTCTATCTGTGGGTACTCTAACTAGTCTTTTGGCCTCAGGTTTAATGGGGTATTGTCTTTGTGGTTGTGGGCAGGACCTCACATGTACGATGTGGTAAGGAGATTCTTCATCCTAACGATTGCGGTATAATGTCAGAGCTTGCGCTAAGACCCACTCCTTGGCGTATGTGTGTTTAACCCTATTAGTGCCCATTGAAAATCCTTCAGTGCTAAGCCATTTAATGACTTTTTGGAGTGCTTTGCTTTAACATGCTGTAGTTTGTGTAATTATGATTATAATGTTGGGAAACAATACATTTTTGGTTTCAGTACTTCTTGAACTATTAATTTGCATATAAAAGTTACATTTATAAAATACCTTGAAGTCACATGACACAATTCACGATGGCCGCCAGGTGACTGTGAAAATAATAAGTGTAAATGACCACGTTGGTAGGGTAATAAAAAAAATAGTGTTTTCCAAAAGCAGATACTCAGAAATATTTATTAGTCCGTTTGCTCAATGGTAATAGGGCAGATTTTGATTTTGTTTTTTGTGTTTTTTATAGCTCTTTGTCAAACTATGACATAGATATAAGGCACAAACATTTGTCATGTTTTTCTATTGTTGTGCAGAATCTAAACTTATAAGCCTAGCAGAATTGGTTCACAGAAGTAAAATGGATGGTTCAGAGACTACCATTAGTAAATTTATGAAAATACATATTTTTGCTGCTTTTGACAGCACTTCACATGCTACAAAATGGCCGACATGCTGTTTCGTCTGTTGGGGTTTTTCATATAATGATCTCAGTCTTGTTATTGGACATATGTTCAACATCTCAAAATATATTTTCTGACTTTTATGCCCAGTAGTGATGCATATTTTGTGAATGGTTGGCATATGATTTCATGCATATAACTCCTGAAGGTCACAGTCCTTGACCTTTGACCCTAAATGGTAGCTACTGGAAGTGTGCAAAGGATATATCTTTGTAACAGTGAAATTGTTTTTGCAAAGTGAGGTATCTTTGTAAAGATTGTTGTCTGATCTCACAGGTCAACTAGTCAAATTTTATAAGAAGTGAAAAAAACGTGACCTTTGACCCCACATTCTTTTTTACCTTTTTTCTGTTTATTCTGTTACCCTTGGATCAATTTCAACAAGTGTGGCATTATTGGACTCGGCATGCAAAGTACTATTTTTTCCCTTGTTCAAATTATTGTAGAGGTCATACAATTTGACCTTTGACCTCTATTTGCCCTTATTGCAGATGTTTACAGAGTTTATTTCATTACGGTGAAACCATTGTTTACAAGTGTTGCAATGTTTGAATTGTAATGATAATTACTTACATTTTTGTTCATTAAATTGGTGGGAGGGGGATCATGTGGTTTGACCTTTGACCTCTATTTATACTGTTCTAAGTGTTTCATGGTCTTTAATCCATTACTGTTAGATCATTTGTTACAATTGAGGCATTATTAGAATTGTAATGATGAGTACCTGCATCCTCCTTAGGTATTGTGTTGGAGGAGGTTATGCTTTATGACCTTTGACCTCTAATTATACTTGTTTTGTTGTATCAAGGTCGGTACTGCACACTACCCTTGGATAATGTGTTACTAGTGTTGCATTATTGTAATTGTCTTGATAAATACTTGTGCTTTCGTTGGTTTCATTAGTGTCGGGGATCATGTCTGTTGACCTTTGACCTTTAATTACACTTTTCTAAGTCTTTCAATGTCATTAATGCATTACGGCTGGATCCTTCCTGCCCATATGACCCTCACACCTCTACTTACCTCTGCTATCATTGGTCTCTCGCCTGCATCCTCCGGTGCCACGCCTGTAGACTTTTTGGCAAAAGAAGAAACTCTATTGAGAAGCATTGGGCGCCTGGAACTTAATTGGCATCCTGCACTTGGCTACCCCTGTGCCCCTGGTAGTGTATGTTTGGTTCTGCTCTGAATCCCCCCCCCCCCTGTGCTTGTGCTAACCCCCATAGCTTGGCACCTGCAACCAATCTACTTCTCTGCAAGCAGTGTAGCTCTAGGCATTCCCAGTCTCCATTTGAAAGCATTGGGCCAACCTCCGACTTTGACCTCTGCACCAAGCCGCCCCGGTGCCACTGGTGGTGCAGTTTTGGTACTCTCCTTACCCTTTGCCGTAGCTGACCTTTCCAAATATACTATGAATCCTTATATGGACGACCAGACTTGTAAGACCAGTATGGCCTGGCACATTTTTTGATAGCCGGTGTAGGATGGTGGTCAACACAGGTTGCCAATGGAGACTCTTCAATGCTCTCCTATTGATGGAGACTTGGGAGCCCCTGACTTCGCATGTTATTATTTATCTGACAAACTACAGTGGGTGGCACAGTGGCCAGCTGGTTCCAGCCAGGAGGAAACAGGCCTTACGGGTAGATTTACTCCTCAAGAAGCATTACTAGAGAAGCTTCTGGCTTGAAAGGCTGACGTTCCACGGCACGGGATTCTGTTGTCTGTGGTCCTGGAGTGTTGTGCGCGATTTATACGACAAACAGCTGGGAACCCACTATACAGCCCAGAATGAACACTTCTAGGATGGTTTGTTGTTATAAGTTTACCCTTTGTTTTGTTGAACGGCCACTGCAATAGTTCCTATCTTAGACACATGTGGAGCACTGCAAAATGGCAAACCATCTTATACAGTTTCCTGGTATCCTGGAAACTCCCTTAGAGGTATTCTGCACACAGGGAGAATAAATGACTAACATTAAGGTATCTGGATGAATATGTCAGACAGGCAGACTCAGTATCCCATGGACACATGTTGAAAGCCTGTGGTACCTCCAGTCAGGGTTGCATGTGCGGTCATATTTCATACTGGGGATAACTGTAAGGTGATTGATTAAATCCTTGTGAAGTGCTATGAATATTTGATTCAAATGTATGTTGTAAAATAAAGATATGTTAAAAAAATAATATTCTTGACAGAGCCAGGAGAGACAAAACAAGAGCGAGGTTGCCTTGAACCAACTGTCAAAGTGGTGCTGTGGCTCTGCTGGCAGTAAACGCAACTCAGTGAGGGCATTAGCTCAAGGAAAGCTACAAAGCATGTACCTACAAGTTGTCCTAGGCTAAACATACGTAGTTGACGGTTGTTGAAGTTCTTGTCCACCGAGAAGCGGAAAAAGAGAGAGGGAGTGTGCCCTCAACCTGTCCCTGTTCAAAACATTCATGGCAGAGTGAGGAGACAAAAAAGGAGAGGCAGGACACCTAGAACCAACTGTACAAATGGGTGCTGTAATAACTGACTAACATGTCCACCACTCAAATTACTTTCACATTTCACCATACTAATTCACCACTAATCCTTTTTGGGTTCCGGAGGAAAATAAAAGCGATTTGACGTCTGGTCAGGGATAGACAGTGTCAGAATAAAGTAGTGCTTATTAACGTGGCAATAGAGTAGAAGTATGCCTTGGTAGACAATACAAGGCAATAGTTCATATTGTTGCCCAATTTCAACATGTTTCTTTTTTAATATATTTAATTTGCAAGTATGCACAATCACTGGTTTTTAATGCAAAGTACATCTAGTTGGATTGGTGCAATTCAAGTCCTGAATCTGACCTGGCTCTACTTCACTTTTCCCTGTAACCCTTTTTAGGTATGGTCTAGAGACAGTGTTACATGTATCATTATCCTTACATAATCAAAATAATATTAAACAAAACATATGTACGTACATATAGATAGAGATTTGGATCAGAACTCTTCATTCTTTGGTCTGTTCGAATCTCATTCACATTTTGCTTCCACCAACCAAATAATTTGGGGCAGTGGGCCAGCCCGCTTCAGCCACTGGCTCTCTTGCACCATGAGTGATTTCATTTTGTGCGTGTGTGATGGCATTTTGTGTTAGCACATGTGAACATCTTTTTAAAAAGAAGTACACTTCAGTGCCGGAGCTGGGGGGCAATATTTCACTTTGTCAATGCTTTTTCCTTCAACTCTTAATCCTTTATGAAAAACTTTAATCATCCTTGTATATTTAAACTATGCCTTCAGGTTACAGTAACTCAAGCTGACTAAACCTTTCTTTGTGCTAATGTGAATCATATTTTCCTATAATGCACATTAAAACCAAAAAGGGTTTTACATACCGGTACTAAGTTCAACTTTTTCTGCTTTTTATTTTTCTGGCATACGTTTGCAATCCACAAATTAGGAAAATAACCCGCACACCAGTTTGCCAAGCTCAGACCTATTGGGCTTGCCGATGCTGTTTTTTATTTGTCGCTCATTTTGTAGGCCACCATCCGGCAGCTATTAATATATGGGTTACTCGACATAACATCAATCCATAAAGTATCAAAAATATCAGAAATTAAATATTGATAACAAAAATATTGACTGTATACTTAACTATAAAAACCTCAAATATAATTGCTATAAATATCAACTTCTTACATATATCAAACATAAAATTATTAGAAAAAAAATATTGTTCTCGTGAAATAATTATAGAATATGTCAAAAATCGATTCATACAATATTGACTACAATATTAAACCCAAAACTTGTTATACATATATTTAACTTACAAATTAAATTAAATTAAAAATAGCTACCATTCACCCCCAAAAAAGTATATTTAAAAAGTATATATATATATATATATATATACATATATATATATGCACATTTATGACCATAAATATCAAACTATATATCATACCTTAAAAATAAAACCTAAATTTTCATTCGTTTACCATAGGACTCAACTGATCAAACTATAGTAAACCAGCCAATAAAATAAAACTGCCAACACCTTTAAGCAATCAAATTTAAAAAAAAATGTTAACAACTTAATACTTCAAAAATGACAAACTCTCTGCTGGATTCTCTCCAACAACCATTAAAGACTAAGGGGTCCATTAGGATGTCAGGCGGTGGCACCACCGCGGTGCTGGCAGGGCGGAAAAACGCCTTTTTACGCCTGCGAACAGCGTAACCCACGTGTACCATATTAGTATAGTAAAACATAGCTCATTTCCCATCCGCCACGGAGCGACGCGCACCGCCATCAAAGTGCGCCTGCCACCGCGGCGGTGTGAGCCAATCGAGATTCACCGCCGTGCCGAATGACGTCCGCACCGCTCCACAAATTAGGATGGCCCAAACAGGCAGACGCACTGCTGCGGAGACACCACATAACCAGACCAGGCGGGAAGACGATATCAGAGCACTATAGCCGAGACCCGGCCATGAACGCCATGGACCCAGCCCTCCACATGCTTCCGGTCATGTACCTGCTACTGCACTACCATCAACAGGGCCGCCGCGGGTGCCTACGCAGGTACGCAAATACACCAAAACAACACACAACACACGGCGCGACACAGGGTCCAACGCCACCACAGTCGCCCTGCTGGGGGTCACAACACATCCACAAGGACACCCTTATATTACCCACCTGCCAACAAGTCACCCCTCTGCATCCGGGACACACCTCGACCGCGAACTAGCAGCAACGTCCCGGTCATGTCACCGCCACGGTCAACACATGCGCACAATGCAGAAGGCAGGGCCACTCCAAGTCATGGGCAGGGCACTGACACCACAGGGACACACCACCCCCAACTACACATCAACACACACCATCAAGTCACATACCATGTGCCCATCCTGTACATCCCATGCAAATCAACAAGCACAGGTACAAGCAAGCACAATACACACCATGCACCACACAACAGACAACCAGGGAATCAGCCACTGCAGGAGTAGCTGACAAGGAATACACTGCACCAGTGCCACACACACTCAAGGCTGACAATACTTCCCAGCACATACACACAACCTTGGTGTAACCACAAACAGAGCACACACACAGGGTAGCCTGAAAAGATGCCTGCACAAAACTATACACAAACACCACAGGACATCAGGGGATGCACATTAGGCAATGCCAAGCACACAGACACACAACACTGTACGCACAACAGGCAGTGTGTGCACAACAAGCTCAACAGATGCACACAGACATGACTGGCACAACCACAAACACACCAGAAAGCAGCACAGCACAAAAACAACAGCACACCAGGAACTGAAGCTACACCACAGCCAACACAGAGACACCCAACACAACAACAACAGGATGCACCACTCTGGGATACAACAACACACCCAGCAATACCAGAGCACTGGGCAGAACACACAGCTCAAGTGCACAAGGGCAAGCAAAACTGATGAATACCACAAGAACATCACACAGAAAACAATGTAGCCATGTCCAGAGTGGAACAGCACACTTGGCCCAAAACCTCCACCACAAGGCAAAGACACACACATGAAGAGATGGGGAGGCACATACACATGGAAACAAAGGGGACAGCTGACATCAAAATTAACTGTTTTGCATGTCAATATCAGACATGTGAGGTGTGTCCAACACACAAATAGAGTCAATACAGACCCACAATGTCTACGCACAAGTGGCACACATAGGGGATGGCTTCACACCACACACCATGCCTCACAGGAGGAGAAAAGGCACCATGTGCCTGCAGTGCTAGAGAAAGTCACACACATTGCTAGTGATGAGCAGCAGGGTCACACAGTCCACACAAACACACACAACACACATTGATAATCAAACAAACACAACACTGATGTGCAAGTCACACACTTTGCACACACATAAGTGACACATACAACAAGGAGGAGTCACACAGAACTGCATGGACACACCAACACACTGCACAGTGCACAACAGACAACTCACACAAAAGCATCAAATCATTTACACAGGGCAGGACATTCAAACCCCCAGGCACACAACTCCTGGCTTACACATGTGTGTATATCCCAATCCAGGGACACACACACATACACTACAACTACAAAATCACACCCTTCACACTGCACACCTCCTCACCACCCAAGAGCACACATCAGATGTATGCCAGGGGGCCAGGACTACGGGCCAACACAGGATGTCCATACACATACACAGCTGGGCATATATACAGGAATAACACATATACATCATGACAGTGCGAAGCCAGCATGCTAACCTGTGCACAGCATCACACCCTGTGCTGGCAGTGTACCCCAAACTGACATGGCAACCACGCAGCCAACAACACAAAACCACTCAAAACATAACAGCATGACAGCTAAAAGAGCGGACACATGTAACACAAGTATCAGTCTCAGAATGGACTGAAGCCCCTGTCACCCCTGCCTATAAATGTGATGCGGACAAAGAGCCTTGCAATGTCGAATTGATAAATAGAGCATGGGGGCCAGTCAACCAAATGTACACACAAAAAGAACTTTAATCAGCAAGGACACCGACAAAAGACACAACAGGAGTAACAGTATTTATTCACATATTGCACAGATGTGAAAGTATAACAACTCTACACGAATAAACAAAGTGGAATCCACTCAGAGTGATAGTGATCCCTAGAGTGATGGGGAACACACAGTGTTGTTTAAATGCCCCTCACACACCAACAGGCCCCTTGGTGTCATGCTTCATCATCGGGGCCTTCGCACCCCTCTACGGAATGCGGCGTGCTACGACTCGCGGATACGCAGGAGCACTTGGAGTGAACTATGTGTAGGGGTGTGTGTTTGTTACAAAAGTGTGAGTGAGGTGAGGTGAACAAAAAAGTGAATGGTTAAAAAAGACCTGGCACGTGGGAGGAAAAAATACTTTATTTAAATCCCCGGCTGGTATTATTAAAACAAAAGTGCAGGGCGTGGTTTAAATAGATACATATTAGGGTATCCAGACCACTGTATCAAGATGTCAACATGTTTCGGAGGTCACAGCCCCCTTCTTCAGGACAAGGGTTAATGCACTTACCCTCCCCTTACTCACATGTAAAATGTAAAAGTGTTATTAAAAAATTTACCACAATGTGTAATGTTCCTAACAATGTTTTTATGTTAGTGAATGTCGTTGCGCCCAATTGGCGTAAGAACCTGTGGAAACAAAATCATAGATAAACATACAAATCTATAATTCACAAGCTACTGGAGAAGAAACAAGCTTCTCTGAAAAACATCAGGGTGAACCAAAAATAATGGGACCCTGGAAAAGAAAAACACAAGGACACTACATACAAACATACACACACAACACCAAAATTACTCTCTGCTCAGATGGATGGAGAGCAAACATAAAGAAAGAAAAGTCTTACTTAAAGTTCCCAACTACAAGACTTCATGAGCCTAAGCGTATATTGGGGAATCCTTCCTTTCTAATCAGAAACAACCTATGAAACATCAATGTCAGGGGTTCAGTTGGAAAACTCGGTAATCAATACACCAATAGTACAGAAAACGACTGCTTCTCTCTGAGGTCAATAACTCACGGTTACTGCAACAGCTAATCGCCTGCCTTCCCTCAACGCGGCTCCGATGAAGTGAGCTACAATAGATTCAAGGCCCTTATATATACTGTCCCAGTAGGTAATTAGTGCTAGTAAATTGGTTAATGCAGCCCGGGGGAATGCCCAAATACGGAGATAATAATCTCCGAGCGTCCGGTGTCGCGCTAGCGCTGCTCACTGCTTCAACGCGCATGCGCATTCCAGCTCAAGCGGCACGCATGCGCGGCGAGCGAAGCTACCGCGCATGTGCCGATGGAGACGCTATGTTGTAATACGAAGCAGTCGATTTTACAAATAACAGCCTATGCTAGTTAATGAACGGCGCCTCGGTGGTAAATACGAGGCAGTGCATTTAACAAATAGCAGCCTAAGCTAGCTAAGAATAGGCGCCTCGGTGGTGAATTAACTACATTTTAGGAGGTTTAAGGACAACAGTCTATTGGTTTTTGACAGGGCTCAAAGGATGGTAATAGTTTAAGAGGGAGTCAAAGGAGGCTTGTCTTTCAAGGAGAACTCAAGAGGCATGGTCCCTACTGATAGGTGATACGTCATACATCAGAGCTAGGGAGTATCATTTTTTGATAGTGAATTGACCCAATGGGACCCCTCATTCATGTTAGTTAGATGAAACCCCAAGTATATATCAGCTGTCAATGATAGGTGATCAGGTAAGGGTTATCTGAGAAGGTTCCACGGAATAGAATCGTTGAGCCCAGTGGTGTCGGTTCCCAACCGGAACACCCACCATTGCTCTTTTTCCAGGAGACCCACCTCTGAGGGTAGTTGTTCTATTATCGTCCACTGTAGCTCATTCACACAGTGTTGATGTTCGATGAAGTGGGTTGACATCTTGGTTGTGAGTTTCTTACACCTGATGTTACTCTTATGTTCATTCAGTCTCACTCTCACAGGTCTGGTGGTCATCCCCACATATTCTTTCCCACATGGACATGCAATCAGGTAAACAACATTTTTACTGTTGCAGTTCGTAAATGCACGTTGTTCCCATTGTGTCCCATTGGCGAAGGTTAAATTCTGGCTCTTTTTTGTAAGATGGCAGTTATTGCAGTTGCCACACGGGTAGTGCCCATGTACGCCCTGCAGCCTTGTCTGATCCCTTATAGGAGGGGGTGGTCTTGTGTGAACGAGTATATCTCTCAAGTTCCTGCCCCTTCTATGTGCAAAGAGGGGTTTCTCCAGAGTCAGGCCACCACTCGTTAAAGTGCGCCATCCGGAGACTGTGATTAAAAAAGCTTTCAAAAGAACAAGAAATAACAACCGTGAGGCCCTTCTGGAGGATAACCCACGAAGAGATGACGCCGAAAACAGGACAGTTTGTGTCACCACATACAGTCCGGTCAGTAACCAAGTGACAAAATTGGTCAATAAACATTGGCGCACTTTAACGAGTGGTGGCCTGACTCTGGAGAAACCCCTCTTTGCACATAGAAGGGGCAGGAACTTGAGAGATATACTCTTTCACACAAGACCACCCCCTCCTATAAGGGATCAGACAAGGCTGCAGGGCGTACATGGGCACTACCCGTGTTGCAACTGCAATAACTGCCATCTTACAAAAAAGAGCCAGAATTTAACCTTCGCCAATGGGACACAATGGGAAGAACGTGCATTTACGAACTGCAACAGTAAAAATGTTGTTTACCTGATTGCATGTCCATGTGGAAAAGAATATGTGGGGATGACCACCAGACCTGTGAGAGTGAGACTGAATGAACATAAGAGTAACATCAGGTGTAAGAAACTCACAACCAAGATGTCAACCCACTTCATCGAACATCAACACTGTGTGAATGAGCTACAGTGGACGATAATAGAACAACTACCCTCAGAGGTGGGTCTCCTGGAAAAAGAGCAACGGTGGGTGTTCCAGTTGGGAACCGACACCACTGGGCTCAACGATTCTATTCCGTGGAACCTTCTCAGATAACCCTTACCTGATCACCTATCATTGACAGCTGATATATACTTGGGGTTACATCTAACTAACATGAATGAGGGGTCCCATTGGGTCAATTCACTATCAAAAAATGATACTCCCTAGCTCTGATGTATGACGTATCACCTATCAGTAGGGACCATGCCTCTTGAGTTCTCCTTGAAAGACAAGCCTCCTTTGACTCCCTCTTAAACTATTACCATCCTTTGAGCCCTGTCAAAAACCAATAGACTGTTGTCCTTAAACCTCCTAAAATGTAGTTAATTCACCACCGAGGCGCCTATTCTTAGCTAGCATAGGCTGCTATTTGTTAAATGCACTGCCTCGTATTTACCACCGAGGCGCCGTTCATTAACTAGCATAGGCTGTTATTTGTAAAATCGACTGCTTCGTATTACAACATAGCGTCTCCATCGGCACATGCGCGGTAGCTTCGCTCGCCGCGCATGCGTGCCGCTTGAGCTGGAATGCGCATGCGCGTTGAAGCAGTGAGCAGCGCTAGCGCAACACCGGACGCTCGGAGATTATTATCTCCGTATTTGGGCATTCCCCCGGGCTGCATTAACCAATTTACTAGCACTAATTACCTACTGGGACAGTATATATAAGGGCCTTGAATCTATCGTAGCTCACTTCATCGGAGCCGCGTTGAGGGAAGGCAGGCGATTAGCTGTTGCAGTAACCGTGAGTTATTGACCTCAGAGAGAAGCAGTCGTTTTCTGTACTATTGGTGTATTGATTACCGAGTTTTCCAACTGAACCCCTGACATTGATGTTTTATAGGTTGTTTCTGATTAGAAAGGAAGGATTCCCCAATATACGCTTAGGCTCATGAAGTCTTGTAGTTGGGAACTTTAAGTAAGACTTTTCTTTCTTTATGTTTGCTCTCCTTCCATCTGAGCAGAGAGTAATTTTGGTGTTGTGTGTGTATGTTTGTATGTAGTGTCCTTGTGTTTTTCTTTTCCAGGGTCCCATTATTTTTGGTTCACCCTGATGTTTTTCAGAGAAGCTTGTTTCTTCTCCAGTAGCTTGTGAATTATAGATTTGTATGTTTATCTATGATTTTGTTTCCACAAGTTCTTACGCCAATTGGGCGCAACGACATTCACTAACATAAAAACATTGTTAGGAACATTACACATTGTGGTAAATTTTTTAATAACACTTTTACATTTTACATGTGAGTAAGGGGAGGGTAAGTGCATTAACCCTTGTCCTGAAGAAGGGGGCTGTGACCTCCGAAACATGTTGACATCTTGATACAGTGGTCTGGATACCCTAATATGTATCTATTTAAACCACGCCCTGCACTTTTGTTTTAATAATACCAGCCGGGGATTTAAATAAAGTATTTTTTCCTCCCACGTGCCAGGTATTTTTTAACCATTCACTTTTTTGTTCACCTCACCTCACTCGCACTTTTGTAACAAACACACACCCCTACACATAGTTCACTCCAAGTGCTCCTGCGTATCCGCGAGTCGTAGCACGCCGCATCCCGTAGAGGGGTGCGAAGGCCCCGATGATGAAGCATGACACCAAGGGGCCTGTTGGTGTGTGAGGGGCATTTAAACAACACTGTGTGTTCCCCATCACTCTAGGGATCACTATCACTCTGAGTGGATTCCACTTTGTTTATTCATATAACCCGGGAGACTGAATCCACTGACTCTCTCTCTCCCCCCTCCTGTTAGAATTTGTAACAACTCTACACAACATCAAGGTACAAAAAGCAGATCAAGAGCAAGATATCCTGCACAGGCAAAGTACAAACAGGAAGGCCGGTGTCCATGGCACAGGTGAGAGTACAGCACAGCAGAGCAACAGGGTCAGTGTCCATGGCAGGTGGGCCAGCAGGTACATGAGAGGCTGCACAGGCAAGGCCAGAACAGCAGTAACCCACAAGGCCAGTTGGCAGGGACAAGTGCAGAGTCAGGGCATGAGAGGCTGCACAGTGAGTGTGTATGACTGTACCCTTTTATGGCCAGCAACACAACCATGTGGCAAAGGATGGTCAGGACTAGCACACCTCTATGAGAGACAAGTGTATGAGGGGGACTAACACTCACATCTGGCTGTCAGGTTGACTTGGAGCTGGCTGTGTTTTGGGCTCAGCAGGAACACCTGACTGGGGAGACAGGAAAACAGGTGATGTAGGGCAATCAGTCGTCTGGCAAGCTGGAGGTCTGTTTGGACCAGGTGGTATAGTGCCACGTGGAGGTGGAGTCAAGCAGACCTGGGACACAGTGTGGGTGGGAGAGGTTGGAGGGGTTCCCTTCCACTTTTTGGGAATACGAAATGGCTTCCCTGTCTTGGGGTTAATGGGAACAGGTGATGACACAACAGGCACACACACTGAATGACCCGCATCTGGTTCAGACACAGGCACTCCTTCTGGTGATGTGCTGGATCCTGTAGGACGCTTTGTCTGGCTACGCCGCTGGACAACCTTACCCTGCTTGCCAGGTGTTGCACTTACAGTGTCCTCCTTTGCTTGTCTGCTAGGTGTCCCACTTACAGTGCCCTCCTTTGCTTGTCTGCTAGGTGTTGCACTTACAGTGCCCTCCTTTGCTTCTCTGCTAGGTGTCCCACTTACAGTGCCCTCCTTTGCCTCTTTTCCTGGGTTGGCACCTACAGTGCCCTGCTCCACCTGCTTCACTAGGCTTGGAATTGGAGTTGATGTTTTGGGGGTAAGTGGGCCTGTGCCCTTCCTAGGTGTACCCTTTCTATGCAACACCTCCTCAGTGGACACAGACACTGCACGCCTAGCTCTACGTGAAGTTTTAGGGACAGGAGAGTCCTTTGCTGGAGATGCTTCAGAGGTTTGTGAGGCTGATGTCTGCCTCACTGCTTTTTCGGCCTTGCTCTTCCCTGACGGGCTCTTGTCTATGCATTCTGGGCTGGCTCTGCTCTTCTGGGGGAATGGTGTCTGTGGGCGGGACCGCTTGGCTTGCGTCTGCTTTGTGCTCCTTGTGCTGTATCTGCCCTGTGATGCATGTGAACCGTGGTCACTGTCCTCTGATGTGGCCACTGACTGGGGGGTGGACAAAAGCACCTGAACAGGAATGTGAGGATGTGCCTGTTGAAGGGCAGACGTCACTGCGGCTGACAAACCCTGGACTGTACAGTGGAGCCCACCCACGTCAGAGTGTATGCCCTCCATGTAGGCTACCACCTGCCCCAATTTTTTATCATGGTCGCTGAAGGCATTGAGCAGGGCGGTCTGGCCCACACAAAGCTGGCGCAGGAACTACACACTCTGCATTGATGGCAGCAGGGGGGGACAGGTGCAGGCTCAGCGGTGCCAGGAGTGAATGTAACACGTCCCCTCCTACGGACACGGGCAGCACCAGAGGAAGTGGATGGGAGGCTGGGCACTGGCCGTTGAGTGGCAGATCATGTTACAGACTCCTCATCCCCTGTGCCTAACAACATGGATGCATCACCACTTGCATCAGATGATGAAGTACTCTGTGTCTCTGCCACGGATTCCTCCTACATACTCCTGCCCCCTTCAGATGCGCTGGTGAGCTCTGTGTCACTGGCCTCCGGTACAGCTGTAGTGCTACTCTCCCCTCCACTGGTTTCTGGCTCTGGTTCCTCCGTGCACGCTGGCGAATCTGCATGTGAGACAGATGCAGGATTGTATAAATTACATCATCATGACCAAGCTAAATAAAGTATGCATACAGGGGATGCACTAATCAGCATGCTGACTACCACACCCTGCATAAACATTGCAGAAACACACTACATACACTACAACAGTGCCTGCAATACTGGCTACCTGCCATGACTGAGCCATGTTGAGGCCACACAGCACAACACCTTGCTGGTGGATGAAGTGTACCACACACAACTTCACATGCCCACAACTATTATGCACCAAAACTCAGTGACATTGACATGCCCCCAGGGAACCAGGTGGGAGAGCACACAAACCTATTAGGACATTACAGTCCACAATGCCAAGTAGGCCATACTAAACAACATTTGCCACTCAGGGGCACCTTGTAGTCAGACGTGTGAGCCTCAACACTCATGGTACATGAACTCACACTCAGATAGTGGACCCTTCTGTCCACCTCCTAATACATTTCCCACACCATCACAATGCAGAATGACCATGTGTATCCCAACACACCTGGCTATGATAAAGCACAGCATGGATGATCAACCTTTACATGAGCTGTTAGGCACCGTGCCTGACACTAGCACACATCCCTGCAGCCACTCACATGACACATCACTGAACCATACCGCAAACATTCAATGGCACACCGCTGCAACTGGCTCTGTACACATGCATTGGCTCACAGGCAAAGTCACACTCACCAAATACCCACCCCTGCCTTGATGCCTATGCCCCTTCAGACGTGCATCCAACTCCAGATCCTTTCTCACTGCTCCATCAGGATTCAAGCAAGCCGGGCCGAAGAGGCTGAAATGCCAGAAACCGGTCCCCGGTAGCTTGTCTCCTTTCTGGTAAAGAATTGGCTTGGTAGTTTAGTCTGCCCTGTTCCCATGATGCACTGGGCCAGGGACAGACTGATTTGCATATAGCCAGGTTCTGAGCTGGGATGGGGCAGTGAGATAAATAACGGTGATGGATCAAGCCCTGATCTTTGGACTGGGTAAGAGTGGTCTGCTCAATTCAGACACTCTGTTCATCACCACCCCCTTTTGTAAATCGATTTTGGCCACTATAGGTGTGGCAGGGTATACTCAGACATGAGTCCCTTTCTCACTGCTCCATCAGGATTCAAGCAAGCCGGGCCGAAGAGGCTGAAATGCCAGAAACCGGTCCCCGGTAGCTTGTCTCCTTTCTGGTAAAGAATTGGCTTGGTAGTTTAGTCTGCCCTGTTCCCATGATGCACTGGGCCAGGGACAGACTGATTTGCATATAGCCAGGTTCTGAGCTGGGATGGGGCAGTGAGATAAATAACGGTGATGGATCAAGCCCTGATCTTTGGACTGGGTAAGAGTGGTCTGCTCAATTCAGACACTCTGTTCATCACCACCCCCTTTTGTAAATCGATTTTGGCCACTATAGGTGTGGCAGGGTATACTCAGACATGAGTCCCTTTCTCACTGCTCCATCAGGATTCAAGCAAGCCGGGCCGAAGAGGCTGAAATGCCAGAAACCGGTCCCCGGTAGCTTGTCTCCTTTCTGGTAAAGAATTGGCTTGGTAGTTTAGTCTGCCCTGTTCCCATGATGCACTGGGCCAGGGACAGACTGATTTGCATATAGCCAGGTTCTGAGCTGGGATGGGGCAGTGAGATAAATAACGGTGATGGATCAAGCCCTGATCTTTGGACTGGGTAAGAGTGGTCTGCTCAATTCAGACACTCTGTTCATCACCACCCCCTTTTGTAAATCGATTTTGGCCACTATAGGTGTGGCAGGGTATACTCAGACATGAGTCCCTTTCTCACTGCTCCATCAGGATTCAAGCAAGCCGGGCCGAAGAGGCTGAAATGCCAGAAACCGGTCCCCGGTAGCTTGTCTCCTTTCTGGTAAAGAATTGGCTTGGTAGTTTAGTCTGCCCTGTTCCCATGATGCACTGGGCCAGGGACAGACTGATTTGCATATAGCCAGGTTCTGAGCTGGGATGGGGCAGTGAGATAAATAACGGTGATGGATCAAGCCCTGATCTTTGGACTGGGTAAGAGTGGTCTGCTCAATTCAGACACTCTGTTCATCACCACCCCCTTTTGTAAATCGATTTTGGCCACTATAGGTGTGGCAGGGTATACTCAGACATGAGTCCCTTTCTCACTGCTCCATCAGGATTCAAGCAAGCCGGGCCGAAGAGGCTGAAATGCCAGAAACCGGTCCCAGGTAGCTTGTCTCCTTTCTGGTAAAGAATTGGCTTGGTAGTTTAGTCTGCCCTGTTCCCATGATGCACTGGGCCAGGGACAGACTGATTTGCATATAGCCAGGTTCTGAGCTGGGATGGGGCAGTGAGATAAATAACGGTGATGGATCAAGCCCTGATCTTTGGACTGGGTAAGAGTGGTCTGCTCAATTCAGACACTCTGTTCATCACCACCCCCTTTTGTAAATCGATTTTGGCCACTATAGGTGTGGCAGGGTATACTCAGACATGAGTCCCTTTCTCACTGCTCCATCAGGATTCAAGCAAGCCGGGCCGAAGAGGCTGAAATGCCAGAAACCGGTCCCCGGTAGCTTGTCTCCTTTCTGGTAAAGAATTGGCTTGGTAGTTTAGTCTGCCCTGTTCCCATGATGCACTGGGCCAGGGACAGACTGATTTGCATATAGCCAGGTTCTGAGCTGGGATGGGGCAGTGAGATAAATAACGGTGATGGATCAAGCCCTGATCTTTGGACTGGGTAAGAGTGGTCTGCTCAATTCAGACACTCTGTTCATCACCACCCCCTTTTGTAAATCGATTTTGGCCACTATAGGTGTGGCAGGGTATACTCAGACATGAGTCCCTTTCTCACTGCTCCATCAGGATTCAAGCAAGCCGGGCCGAAGAGGCTGAAATGCCAGAAACCGGTCCCCGGTAGCTTGTCTCCTTTCTGGTAAAGAATTGGCTTGGTAGTTTAGTCTGCCCTGTTCCCATGATGCACTGGGCCAGGGACAGACTGATTTGCATATAGCCAGGTTCTGAGCTGGGATGGGGCAGTGAGATAAATAACGGTGATGGATCAAGCCCTGATCTTTGGACTGGGTAAGAGTGGTCTGCTCAATTCAGACACTCTGTTCATCACCACCCCCTTTTGTAAATCGATTTTGGCCACTATAGGTGTGGCAGGGTATACTCAGACATGAGTCCCTTTCTCACTGCTCCATCAGGATTCAAGCAAGCCGGGCCGAAGAGGCTGAAATGCCAGAAACCGGTCCCCAGTAGCTTGTCTCCTTTCTGGTAAAGAATTGGCTTGGTAGTTTAGTCTGCCCTGTTCCCATGATGCACTGGGCCAGGGACAGACTGATTTGCATATAGCCAGGTTCTGAGCTGGGATGGGGCAGTGAGATAAATAACGGTGATGGATCAAGCCCTGATCTTTGGACTGGGTAAGAGTGGTCTGCTCAATTCAGACACTCTGTTCATCACCACCCCCTTTTGTAAATCGATTTTGGCCACTATAGGTGTGGCAGGGTATACTCAGACATGAGTCCCTTTCTCACTGCTCCATCAGGATTCAAGCAAGCCGGGCCGAAGAGGCTGAAATGCCAGAAACCGGTCCCCGGTAGCTTGTCTCCTTTCTGGTAAAGAATTGGCTTGGTAGTTTAGTCTGCCCTGTTCCCATGATGCACTGGGCCAGGGACAGACTGATTTGCATATAGCCAGGTTCTGAGCTGGGATGGGGCAGTGAGATAAATAACGGTGATGGATCAAGCCCTGATCTTTGGACTGGGTAAGAGTGGTCTGCTCAATTCAGACACTCTGTTCATCACCACCCCCTTTTGTAAATCGATTTTGGCCACTATAGGTGTGGCAGGGTATACTCAGACATGAGTCCCTTTCTCACTGCTCCATCAGGATTCAAGCAAGCCGGGCCGAAGAGGCTGAAATGCCAGAAACCGGTCCCCGGTAGCTTGTCTCCTTTCTGGTAAAGAATTGGCTTGGTAGTTTAGTCTGCCCTGTTCCCATGATGCACTGGGCCAGGGACAGACTGATTTGCATATAGCCAGGTTCTGAGCTGGGATGGGGCAGTGAGATAAATAACGGTGATGGATCAAGCCCTGATCTTTGGACTGGGTAAGAGTGGTCTGCTCAATTCAGACACTCTGTTCATCACCACCCCCTTTTGTAAATCGATTTTGGCCATATAGGTGTGGCAGGGTATACTCAGACATGAGTCCCTTTCTCACTGCTCCATCAGGATTCAAGCAAGCCGGGCCGAAGAGGCTGAAATGCCAGAAACCGGTCCCCGGTAGCTTGTCTCCTTTCTGGTAAAGAATTGGCTTGGTAGTTTAGTCTGCCCTGTTCCCATGATGCACTGGGCCAGGGACAGACTGATTTGCATATAGCCAGGTTCTGAGCTGGGATGGGGCAGTGAGATAAATAACGGTGATGGATCAAGCCCTGATCTTTGGACTGGGTAAGAGTGGTCTGCTCAATTCAGACACTCTGTTCATCACCACCCCCTTTTGTAAATCGATTTTGGCCACTATAGGTGTGGCAGGGTATACTCAGACATGAGTCCCTTTCTCACTGCTCCATCAGGATTCAAGCAAGCCGGGCCGAAGAGGCTGAAATGCCAGAAACCGGTCCCCGGTAGCTTGTCTCCTTTCTGGTAAAGAATTGGCTTGGTAGTTTAGTCTGCCCTGTTCCCATGATGCACTGGGCCAGGGACAGACTGATTTGCATATAGCCAGGTTCTGAGCTGGGATGGGGCAGTGAGATAAATAACGGTGATGGATCAAGCCCTGATCTTTGGACTGGGTAAGAGTGGTCTGCTCAATTCAGACACTCTGTTCATCACCACCCCCTTTTGTAAATCGATTTTGGCCACTATAGGTGTGGCAGGGTATACTCAGACATGAGTCCCTTTCTCACTGCTCCATCAGGATTCAAGCAAGCCGGGCCGAAGAGGCTGAAATGCCAGAAACCGGTCCCCGGTAGCTTGTCTCCTTTCTGGTAAAGAATTGGCTTGGTAGTTTAGTCTGCCCTGTTCCCATGATGCACTGGGCCAGGGACAGACTGATTTGCATATAGCCAGGTTCTGAGCTGGGATGGGGCAGTGAGATAAATAACGGTGATGGATCAAGCCCTGATCTTTGGACTGGGTAAGAGTGGTCTGCTCAATTCAGACACTCTGTTCATCACCACCCCCTTTTGTAAATCGATTTTGGCCACTATAGGTGTGGCAGGGTATACTCAGACATGAGTCCCTTTCTCACTGCTCCATCAGGATTCAAGCAAGCCGGGCCGAAGAGGCTGAAATGCCAGAAACCGGTCCCCGGTAGCTTGTCTCCTTTCTGGTAAAGAATTGGCTTGGTAGTTTAGTCTGCCCTGTTCCCATGATGCACTGGGCCAGGGACAGACTGATTTGCATATAGCCAGGTTCTGAGCTGGGATGGGGCAGTGAGATAAATAACGGTGATGGATCAAGCCCTGATCTTTGGACTGGGTAAGAGTGGTCTGCTCAATTCAGACACTCTGTTCATCACCACCCCCTTTTGTAAATCGATTTTGGCCACTATAGGTGTGGCAGGGTATACTCAGACATGAGTCCCTTTCTCACTGCTCCATCAGGATTCAAGCAAGCCGGGCCGAAGAGGCTGAAATGCCAGAAACCGGTCCCCGGTAGCTTGTCTCCTTTCTGGTAAAGAATTGGCTTGGTAGTTTAGTCTGCCCTGTTCCCATGATGCACTGGGCCAGGGACAGACTGATTTGCATATAGCCAGGTTCTGAGCTGGGATGGGGCAGTGAGATAAATAACGGTGATGGATCAAGCCCTGATCTTTGGACTGGGTAAGAGTGGTCTGCTCAATTCAGACACTCTGTTCATCACCACCCCCTTTTGTAAATCCAACTCCAGATTAGTCACTGCCAATATGCGGTACATCAGTGGAGTTAGGTTTTGCCGTGACAGACGCCCAGTGCGTGGTAGCAGCCCCAAGGTCATCTCGGCCACGTTTTTTGTCAGCCGGCTGATGTCGTCCCACCTTTTGTGGGAGTGTGTGCGTCGTCTGTTGGATACCCCCAGGGCCCGTACCTTGACAGCAATGGCGCTCCACACGCCCTTACGCTGGTGTACCTTGAGCTGCAGGTATGGGAGAAAAGTAGGGTAAGTTACCAGTTGCACAGTGTCATGTTCCTGAAGTACCGAAAAATATATTACCACCCAAATAGAGCCATACTTACAAATAGCCCCAATACCAATTACCAATAATCAGTCATTTGGCAGTGTAGAAGGTCCAATCGTTTAATATAACAAACAAACTCTGCCAGAGGAGCTCCTTGCGACCTAACCCCACGAGGTCCGCCAAGAAGACTGCTGGCATATTATCAACAGATCGCATATATACTGTTACATTTCGAAGCCGTTACCTAAGAAGGAAAAATACAAGTTGGTACAGGTTGGTGCAGGGGAAAGACCATATATGGGAGACAAAGCTCTCTTAGTTTAGCCCAGCTCGTTATAGCAAGGTCGTGAGGGTAACTCCCTTCTGCTAACTCCGAGAGAGTCCGCATAGCGCCCCTTGAAATGTGCTTATCCAGCCTACCCCCACCTACAACCTTGACAGGCCTAACGTGCAGAAGCAGCAGTTTGCTACAGTGGTACTATTTCTCAGGAGAACGCTTGAGCTAAATGCAAAGATAGGTTTTCACTACTGCTGTAAGCGGACCAGGCTACAAAATGGCGTCGGTCGAGTTAAGCGGTACTGCCTATGATTAGGTGCAAAAGTGTGTAATATGTTGTATACTAATCTGTAAGTTATTACATATCGTGTGCGTATTAGTGTTTTCATCCCTCCATTAGCCTACTAGGTACATCACGCTAACTACTAAAAGTAACTACGTGTTTTACTAGGCCCAAATCGAATTTTGGTTCCTCAAACCCTCTTTTTAGAGTGATATAGCTAACTAAAATGGAAGTACTAATCCTGGAAGACTTCCTCATCAATGGCCATTAACTCACGAATCTCCTGCTGGAGCATCTGGATCTTAGAAGAGACAGGGGAAGGGACAAACATAGCTGTCACCTTGGTAGCACAATAAGAACAACAAGCCGGAACACATTGCATACAAAGGCAACAGGTGAAGTTGATACCGGCTGCTCCAGCTACTATCATCAATAATTTCCATCCCCAGGTCGACAGAAGCCCCCAGAACCAGCTAGAGAGTGACCAGGACCCATTTTCGGTGTGCATTTCAGCCGCAATGCGATGCAACTTTGGATAGCTAAATGAACAGTGGGGGCGGAGTCTGGAATATACGCACAGCAGGAGCTGCCGATCACGATGACGTCAAGAACCATCCAGTTCTGGAGCGATACAAGTCTTGTGGCCTGAAGCTCTACAGTGATGTTGGTCATAATATCAGTGGTGATATTAATGACATTCTCTACTATTCCGGACAATCGTCGTATTTCTCTGCTATTGAACATTGGTCCCCAGAAAGGGACTAATCCCTTACTAAAATCTGTAAACTGTTGCAGGGAGGTGTCAGTCTGATCAACCTCAGTCATTTTGAGCTGTCTTCGCCTTCTATTGGAAACTACTTTTGTGCGATGGAGTTGGTGTGTTCTATGATAGTCTGATGGTGCTATTTATACAGGGGGGTACAAGAAGGACAGATAACATCACCCTGCCCATCCTCGCAGTAACCAAGTGTAAGCATTTTCCCCACAAACGAAATACACATTTGGTGGTGTCAACAGTGGAGGGCGACTGAATATTTTCATTCTATATGTAAAATTGCAGATACCGTTTCCAACTTGCACATGCCCCATTCGCTGTACACAGAAATCGGAGGAGGTATTCAAAATGGGGACGGCCATGATGCGCTCACTGGTGACATTCCTAGCGACAAAATGTTGAAAATACCGAGAATGATTAAAATTAGCAAAATCATAAAGTTCATCTTTCAGCCAAGTACTATTCTCATTAACTGTATACAAATTCATACAAGCCTCTGGGTCCAATGATCCCTCCCCCCCATTTCCTGCTGGATCGAATCCCTGGTGTGTCTCAATTTAAGCTAAAATCATGCTGTAATCTTTTTCTGTATACTGTTTGAGGTTTTCCACATAATGGGTATACATAGCAGAGAACATTTGAAACCAAGCTTCACAGCTACCTAAGTAGGACAAGGGCAGGGAGAGAAACAAATCATGTTTATGCATGACTGATGGCAAGAGCCCACAAACCCAACAATCGGTCATATTAGTAGTACTATGGGTTTGGTGGAGCATTTCCACAAATACATTCTTTGCATAGGTCTGGCGGTGTCTTTCTTTATGGGGCGCTAAGGTGAACGTTAAGTGTTCAGGCGGGGCAATGGTAGAGGGCATCATAGCTTGCATAGGATACTTATACTCTAAATATATGAATATCCTCATGAAAACAGCTAATATAACTGCTATTACTAACACAAAGACTACTTTTACATGCATGGTCCAGGCAGAAAACATTGGCTCATAAAATGGCAAATATCGTGGTGCAATGGGACGCTCTTCTTCAGGTACAATACGACCAAAAGGGTACATTCCTAACTAAAAGTCCAAACCTAAACTCAGGCACAGCAGTCCGTCCTGCCAGAGGGTCAATCTCCCTGTGTCCATCAGAGTCTCACAGGCAGACTCCTATCATTCATCTCAAGAAAACAAAACGTCGTCGTCAAAGGAATCCTGATGTACAACCTGGCCGTTCACATGTGTCAGTCTTTCTTTCTGAACAGAGCAAAAAAACAAAGTTCCAGCTCTCAACGGGTTCAGTCCAGTGTCTCGCTCAGTACCTCAGACTCAAAATCTAGCAAACCCTTTCTACTCAAGTCTTTCCTTATCTCCTGACAGTGGTGTCTGAGGCACCGTGATGTTTTCTTGGCCGTAGGTTGTATCACACATGACCCGGAGCTTCCTGATCAGAAAATAGCAAAGAAGGTACCTTTCCTTCATCGGAGCCTCTGCACACTAGGATATCAATGACAGGATTAAGGGCAATTGCGGATTCAGCTGAGACCGGGTCGCCCGATCCCGTCACTCCTTCTTCTTGCTGTTGCTCTGTTTCGCAGATGTCGGAAAAAGGGACAAACGCAGTGGCTCTCTCCGTTTCCTGGGTCAAAATTCCACCAGATTGCTGCTGATCATACGGAAGCGGGAGTGGCAGCCTTTTCAGATGGGAGGCATGGATCCAATGCTTCCTCCCATCCACCTTCAACGCCGTCCGCGTTGCAAGTAGGACTTGGTGTGGTTCGGACCACCTTGGGCCCAAGCTTGTATCCCGCTCGTACTTCTTGACCAGTACCCACTGGTCAGGTTCCAATCGATGTCTGGGGCCCTCTGGCGGAGGCTGCAGTACAGATGCTACCTGCTGATGAATAGAACGGAGGTCTTTAGTCAAAGTGAACAGGTAATCGATCAACATAGGGTATTCAACATCAGCAAAGAACCCGTGGCCTAGGTCCTTTGCTGATGTTGAATACCCTATGTTGATCGATTACCTGTTCACTTTGACTAAAGACCTCAGTTCTATTCATCAGCAGGTTAGCTGGTCGCCCAAAGATAATCTCATATGGAGAGAGACCAGAACGTGAATGAGGGGTGACTCTTAAGGACATGAGGGCCAAGGGTAGGGTGTCAGGCCGATTTAAACCAGTACTCTCTTGAATTTTAGCCATCTTAAGCTTCAAGATCCCATTATATTTTTCCATAACCCTGCTGACTGGGGGTGTCGGGCTGCATGGAATTTCTGTCGTATTTGCAATCCATTACAGATGTGTCTAACAAGTGCCCCATGAAAGTGCCCCCCATTGTCCAACCAAATCAAACAGGGCAAACCGAATCTTGGTAGAAATCCTTTGATAAGAGCCTTTGCTGTAGCCAAAGCAGTGTTCTCTTTAGTTGGGTAGGCCTCAACCCAATTTATGAAGGCACAAACTACTACTAAAACGTATTTTAAGTTGTTGACGTCCTCCATGTGGATATAATCCATCTGGAGTACTTCAAACGGTAAGGGTGGGGGTGCAAAACTTCCACTCAAAACACTCTCTGCCTTCCCCGGATTGTGTTGCAAACAGACCACACAGTATTGGACCAAACAGACAGCCGTCCTTTGTATGTTAGGGTTATTCCATACTGGGTCTAACAAAGCACAAATTTCTTTAGCTCCAACGTGGGCTGGACCGTGGGCCATAGTTACCATGGCTTGCACCAACGCATTGGGTAACAGCCATCTTTGCTTTTCCGTCAAATCAAGCCAACAGTTATTCTCATCCAATCTCCCCACTTCCTTTTCCCATCGCTCTAATTCGACTGGAGTGGCTTCCTTCTGTAGTTCTTTCACGATTTCTATGGTATGATCAAACAAGTCAGATTCCTCCACCCATCTTGCAGAAGACATTACAAACATAGTTGACATTGTAGACTGAGCTGTTTGCTTGGCAATCTGATCTGCAAAAGCATTTCCCTCGCCCACTTCGTCCACCACGGCCTTATGGGCAGTACATTTTATTATGGCTAGCTTTTTGGGCAAGGTTAGGGCATCCAGTAATCGTAACACCAGGGGACCATTCTGTATTTTCTGACCATGAGAGGTGAGGAAACCCCGCTCCCTCCACAGCCGATCAAAGCTATGGGCTACGCCAAAGGCGTATTGGCTGTCTGTGTAGATGTTAACCTCGAGTCCCTTACTTAATTCACAAGCTCGTAATAATGCCACCAATTCAGCAGCCTGTGCTGATCGATGGGGAACTTGAGAAGTTTCAACTACCGTTTTCAAGGTGGTGATTGCATATACATCTTTTGTTGTTCCATCTGCTAACTTGAAACAGGACCCATCCACATATAACTCCCCCTTAGGGTCAGATAGAGGAATGTCTGTAAGATCAATCCTACCCTTCGTTTCTTCCTCATTTCGGAATATGCAATCGTGTACATCATTTGCAGTTTCACTCGAAGGGAGTGGTAGCAATGTGGCACGGTTTAACGTTGCACATCGCGTAATCGTAATATGTGGAGCAAACAGTGTCAATTCATATAAAGTAAGGCGAGCACTCGTAAGATGCTGTGTCTTAGTTTTATTTAGCAATGGATCCACAGCATGCACACCATCACTGTTAGACTAGAATTTAGAACATGTCCTTCTGACTGCCGGATGGCCACCGCGACAGCTGCTGTCGCCCTCAGACAGCTAGGAAGTGCTCTGGCGACATTGTTCAATGTGGCTGAAAAATAAGCGCAAGGTCTTTGCTTACCATCAAATCCTTGCGTTAACACTGAAAGCGAGCAACCGTCGACCTCATGCACGTATAGTACAAAGGGTTTACGGTAATCAGGAGTACCCAAGACGGGTGCAGAACAAAGAGCAGATTTCAAAGAGTCAAAAGAATGCTGACATTCATCCGTCCAAGGGAGGGGTTCATGCACATCTTTAGTGGTTAAATGCAACAAAGGTTTAGCAAGAAGAGAAAAATTAGGTATCCATTGGTGACAGTAAGAGGTGATGCCAAGAAAAGCACGAACTTCACGTTGGGTGCGAGGGACATGTTAGAGATGGTAATAATACGCTCAGGAGTCAAACGCCTACCGTAGATAACCTAAGTAGGTCACCTCCTGTCGACAGTATTGAAACTTAGACAGGGACACCTTATTACCTTTCGCCGCCAGATGGTGCAGTAATTTAACAGTGGCATCCTTACAACCTTCCTCGGTGTCGGACGCTATCAACAAGTCATCCACGTACTGCAAGAGCACGTTGCCTTCGGGTAAGACTAGATCATCCAACAGAGCCTTAAGGGCCTGACTATAGATGCTCGGACTCTCAGTATAGCCTTGAGGTGCACGACATCATCTGAAGCTTCGGCCAGATAACGAGAAGCCGAAGATCTGCCTGCCATCAGGATGGATAGGGATACTGAAGAAGGCATTCTTCAGATCGATGACCGAAAAATATTGGGCAGTAGGTGGGATCATCGTGAGTATAGTGGTGATGTCGGTCACCACAGGGTACTGCAGTATTACAATCTTATTAACTTCACGCAGGTCGATCACAAAGCGATAGGCATCAATATTCCCTTGCGGTCCAGAATCAGGAGATTTCTTCAAAATCAGGAGAATCGGGCTGTTACAAATATTGGCAGCTGTCTCCTCAACCACCCCTTTATCAATTAAATCCTGAATAACTGAGAGCAAAGCCCGCTCGCCAGCCGGCGAAATATTGTACTGTGGTATGCGTGGTAACTTTACACCAGGTTTCAGCGTGATATGGATGGGTGGGATGTCTAATTTTCCAACATCCGCATCCCCTGTTGCCCATAACGCAGTAGGGTTGCTATCGAACTCGGGGGAAGAGGTTCATTTTTAGCAGAACATTGTTTCATTTTGTCAGTGTGGGGTTGTATCGTCAAATAAACCCTGTCTGGAGAACAGTATATTTTTGCGTTCAACTTTTTCAACATATCCAAACCCAGTAAATTCTCACCACAATGTGAAGTCAACAGGAAAGGTGATTCAACAATAGCAGGACCGATCGTGAAGGGGAGGGGTTTAGAGATGTGGCTTACCACCGGAACTCCTGAAAATCCCACAGATACATTATTTTGCCCGGACAGAGCCACCCCTGGAACCAATGATCAAGCAACTGAACTATTCATTGCTCCTGTGTCAATCAGAAAATTCTCAGAAGTCCCCATCAATTCCCCTCTCACATAAGGTCCTTGTTGATTGACTGGGATCGACACTTGCCCCCTACTCTGTCCCTGGCTGTCCAATGGGTGAACATACCCATCCTGATTTTCGAATGCGTAATCTTCATTATAATATTGTCTACCTTGGGGGTTATCAAAATGATTCCGTTCGGACTTGCCTTGAGCTGCCTCTTCCCTATGCATATCACTCCGGTCTGGGCCACCTCGTCCCCGTCCCCATCCTCGTCCGCGAACTGCTCCGTTCTGGGCAAGCAATAACAGACATTGTGCTTTCCAATGTCCTTCCTGCTTACAATAAGCACACTGATTTAACCCTAACGACTGGACCGCGCCTGTGCCTCTTCCTGTTCCCACCCCTGTAGATTCGGGCCCTCTGACTCTTCTCCCCCTCCATGTCCTCGAACGACTTGCTGTAACAACACTCAAGTTTTAAGATCCTTGGCTTTTTTCTCCACTTTATCCTTGCTCTCATTTTCCCTATGCTCATAATATTGGGCCATGCTTAATATCACGGAGTGGGTAGAGGTAGTTCAGGTACTCTCGACAGCCTGTAACCGCGCAGAAATTTCGGGTGCCAAATTGGTTACAAATTGATTTACAAACAACCGTACCCCGCCCTCTGTGGCCAGGTCCTGTCCGCTAAAATCAATAAAAATTCCTTCAAACCGAGTGAAGAAGTCGGAGACACTCTTGTCTTTCTTCTGTCTACAAGCTGTCAATTTATCCCAGTCAACTTTTCGGGGCGGAATCAGTGTGTGCATGTAAGCTATTATTTTTGCTGGTAAAGTGGTGATCTCATTTCTAGGCTTATCTCCGGGTTTGCGGTCTCGGTCCCAGTCTTTCAATTCATTCCAGGTCCCCCCTAGCTCTGCAGCATGATCAGTGTCATGAACCTGTCGCCATATGTCGACCGGGACCAACAACCCAAAGAACAGTTCAACATCTGCTAACGTCATTACAGCCGAGGCTGCAGCTTCGGTTAATTCTTTGTAGTAAGCAGTGGGGTTCTTGCGGGGGGCAGGCAATTGCGACTTTAGAGCAAGAACCTCACGTCTTTTCCACGGAGTGTACACCCATTGCTCCTGAAACCGGGCCTCTACTCAAGCTCTTATAACTTGGTCAGCACCATCACGTGCTTCAGGAACTTCGGGATGAAAAATAGGGTGTACTTCCCTCGAGGGGTGCTTGGAAGCCCAATTGGGATATTTTACTAATGTTTCTACATTTTTGTACACCTCCACCGGATTCATGTCAAACTTATGAGTCCGGTCTCGGATGTTATACAGTATTTGGGGTGCCATCCCATCCTGGAAGCATAGTTCCCAGGCCTCGACATTTGATATAGAGCATGTTGCTGCATAACCGGTTCGAGATCTTTTATGGTACTCCACAAATCAGCTACTGTATATACATCTTTCCGCATTCATTTAGCTGCCTGATCTGCTACAGCCTCTTTCTCACTATATCCCAAGGAGGCTCTTGTGAATTATCGTCTAGCATCCATACCACCAGGTTCCCCCAGCGGTGTGCTCTCCCTATCTCCGGGGGTCGTACTAGCTGATTGGGAGGTCCATATGGGGCTCGGGGCTGTCAACACCATATGGGAAGTTCCCGGGGGTTGCCGTGTGTCAGGGGTAAGAGTAGCCGTGTCTCTCGTTGAGGTGGGTGGGGTACGCGTAGTACCTAGGGAAATGAGAGGCACGTTTGCCTCCGGGGCGGAGGCTAGGGAAGCAGTAGCCGACTGAAGGGGCACGGCTGGATATATGCGTTGATTCGCATGCGTTGGGGGAGGCCGTTTATTCAATAAATCCTCTATATCATCTTCCGCTTCATTTTGAGTCACATAACATTTATCTACTTGTAACCTAAACTGCCTATCTGCATATTCGATGTTTTGCTTGGTCTGATTTTTATCATGAGCTATGGCTTTCTGGGTTACAGTTTGCCCTTGCTGTATCTTCATTAATTTCTAGGACCGTATGCGTCTCCGCTTTGCCTCTTTCTGCCATTTGTTAAGTGTCAAACATAGATTGTCTGCTGCGTTTAGCGAATAGACGATCTTGCAGATACTGGATCTTTTTCTCATCAAAATATCCAGTCTTTGGCCACTGGAGGTCTACATTATCTTTAGTGTATTTATTCCACAATGTATTAAATAGGAGGGGCCCAATACCATGCTTACAATACATATCATGGCAGGGGGTCCCTTCTGGAGGCGCTGGTTGGCTTTCATCCAGTCTTGTACCTCCTCGGTCAATACATCCAAAGCATAACTTACTGAAACACGGCATTGCCCCTTTCCTAAAATTGAACTACTTGTAGCTGAAAAGGAAAAGAATTATTTACAATATTCTCATACACATGGCCATGTTTGCACTCAAATTCAATCTCACAATCTTGCACGGATAAAGTGGCTACAGTTTCACATCAACATAAAACAACAAAACAAACGTATTTTCAAACAAGAGGTGGAGCCCGTCGACTCCCACCTATGGAGAACTTTTTCCAAATCTCAAAGATCCAAGAACAAAAATCAAACAGTCTTGTCCTTAGACTGCCTAGAGATAGCCACACAGGTTCCTCTAAACCACAGACCGACCTACGGACCCTCCGGCGGCATTCATGGTTCACCTCCCGAACTATTCTGGCTAAGCCCGCTTTTTCAAGCGCCGTTCCAGATTTGTCCGAGTGCTACCCAATCGCAGCCACCGGCGTTTCCGAGAGCAGTCCAGCCGGGTGTAAACTTATTCCACGAGTTACACCAAGGCGTCTGGTCTTAATCTCTAGTTATTTCCAAAATCCAAAACAGGGGACGTCCGCCCGTGCAGTCTCAATACTGCCCCGTCAGATCCCTTTTCGAATTCTCTGTGACCCGAGGTCACCAAATTCCAAGTTCCAAATTCAAATCCGAAAGATATCCAACACAAAACAAGATGAATCCCTCACCTGGTGCACTCAGGTCCGATTGTGCGTTCTCCACTGCCAATTCCTGTTGGACCAATGTGGTCCGTTCCCTGGTTACACCCGAAGGACTCCGGCGTGGGGTCACTAGCAGCTGGGGCTCTCTCGATCGGGAGAGCAGAGCAGACCCCAAATACTTCGGTCGATCCTTCCCCCCGATGAAGATCAGCCTTTCCAATGTCCCGTTCCTTTCTGATTACAGAGGGACGACCCCAACGCGGGGTCCCGGCAGAGTCGCCAACTGAAGTACCGAAAAATATATTACCACCCAAAAAGAAGCCATACTTACAAATAGCCCCAATACCAATTACCAATAATCAGTCATTTGGCAGTGTAGAAGGTCCAATCGTTTATTATAACAAACTAACTCTGCCAGAGGAGCTCCCTGCGACCTAACCCTACGAGGTCCGCCAAGAAGATTGCTGGCACATTATCAACAGATCACATTTATACTGATACATTTCGAAGCCGTTACCTAAGAAGGAAAAATACAATTTGGTACAAGTTGGTGCAGAGGAAAGACCATATATGCGAGACAAAGCTCTCTTAGTTTAGCCCAGCTCGTAATAGCAAGGTCGTGAGGGTAACTCCCTTCTGCTAACTCCGAGAGAGTCTGCACAGCGCCCCTTGGAATGTGCTTATCCAGCCTACCCCCAGCTACAACCTTGACAGGCCTAACGTGCAGGAGCAGCAGTTTGCTACAGTGGTACTATTTCTCAGGAGAACGGCTTGAGCTAAATACAATGATAGGTTTTCACTACTGCTGTAAGCGGACCAGGCCACAAAATGGCATCGGTCGAGTTAAGCGGTACTGCCTATGATTAGGTGCAAACGAGTGTAATATGTTGTATACTAATCCCTAAGATATTACATATCGTGTGTGTATTAGTGTTTTCATCACTCTATTACCCTACTAGGTACATCACGCTAACTACTAAAAGTAACTACGTGTTTTACTAGGCCCAAATCGAATTCTGGTTCCTCATTCCCACATCTATTACTAAAGTAGCATCATGCAGAGTCTCGACCGATTGGAATCCCACAAATACCCAAACTAGGGGACACCGCACAAGGGCACTCTGCATGGGCCAAATAGTCATCATAGCATGCAAACATGAGGGTGTACAGGCTACATGCCAAACACACACACATGCAGGATGAGTGCACTGAAAGCCCTCTGTGTGTCGCTCACATCACCAGTCCCATGCATGTATGTCCCCACCCAACAGTTATTTATACAAATTACAATCCTAGGCAACTATGGGGTCCTTAAGGAAATTAGGTACAGTCGCACGAGAAAATGTAGGCACAAAACAAAGTAGACTAATGCAGTGTACAGTAGAAATTACCATAAACATCATGAAGATAAGTATTACTCATTTATTATAAAATATACGTAACATGGCAAAGGAGATTAAAAATCACAAGTATATCACAGTTAATCATAAAATGTTTCAACATATACATTCATATTCTAAATCAATTATCATGTGTAGATAAAAACAAATACAGTCATAAAAAACAACCAAGTGGGTTAATTAATAATCTCTATGCGCGTTTCGGTGTGACACACGCCTTCTTCGGGAGAACCACTTGAAGATTCTAAAAATTCGGAGAAAAAAGCATAGGATGCCAGAGAGCAAGTAAAATTACATGTAATACATGAACGGAACAAGGTCCTATCAAGAAGCTGCTGTTAGAGCCAAAAGTTAATTGGTGGTCTGGTAATATGCTCGAAGTGAATTAGATTGGGATAGCTTTCATTATGCCTTCCAAGACTAGGTAAAACCTTATTAAGTGTCCGGTATATAACTAACAGGAACAATTGTTTCGACAGCCTTAGAACCAAAATCTGGCTAAATATGTCAAAATAAAAGGTAATAGATACTTAGTCTGTGACGTACTAATATCGCCTTGAAAGAACCTTAGTAGGATGTAAGTTCTAATTTCGCATTATGGGTATTGAGGGCATGGATGGCCACGTCAACCCAGTGAAGGTAATGTTCGCCTGAAGCACACGGAGCGTCTAACCGGAACCCCTTTAGAGGCGATATTAGTACGTCACAGATTAAGTATCTATTACCTTTTATTTTGACATATTTAGCCAGATTTTGGTTCTACGGCTGTCGAAACTATTGTTCCTGTTAGTTCATATTACCAGACCACCAATTAACTTTTGGCTCTAACAGCAGCTTCTTGATAGGACCTTGTTCCGTTCATATATTACATGTAATTTTACTTGCTCCCTGGCATCCCATGCTATTTTCTCCGAATTTTTAGAATCTTCAAGTGGTTCTCCCGAAGAAGGCGTGGGTCACGCCGAAACGCGCGTAGAGATTATTAATTAACCCACTTGGTTGTTTTTTATGACTGTATTTGTTTTTATCTACACATGATAATTGATTTATGAATGTATATGTTGAAACATTTTATGATTAACTGTGATATACTTGTGACTTTTAATCTCCTTTTCCATGTTATGTATATTTTATAATACATGAATAATACTTATCTTCATGCTGTTTATGTTAATTTCTCCTGTACACTGCATTAGTCTAATTGTGTTGTGCCTACATTTTCTCGTGCCACTGTACCTAATATCCTTAAGGACCCCATAGTTGCCTAGGATTGTTCTTTGTATAAATATTGTGCCCTGACCTAGGAACTGTCTACTAGTCTCAGGGGGTCCCTTTCTTATATATTTATATGTCCCCACCCAACAGCACACTCAATGATAACTTACCACTACATTGGGGCCACCATCCAGCCTCGGGTACTGTGCCAGCACCTCGTTCACTAGCACCTCCAGCTCCTCGCTTGTGAATGGCCTGGCACGGATCTTCTCTGTTCTTGCCATCCCTGTGGACATGTGACACCTGTGATTGAAGTGAGTGTTGATGAGTCCCAGGCGGCAGGCACTTCAGGCAGCAGCAGGAGAGAGTCCCAGGCAGCAGGCACTTCAGGCAACCACGGGAAAGGGTCCCAGGCAGCAGCAGGAGAGAGTCCCAGGCAGCAACAGGAGAGGGTCCCAAGTCAAGTCAAGTCAAGTCAGAGATTTATATAGCGCGCTACATACCCAGAGGGTCTCAAGGCGCTTGAGGAAGGGATGGGAACTATTTGTCGAATATCCAGGTTTTAAGTTGCTTTCTGAAAGCTAGGTGGTTCTGAGTGAGACGTAGGTGAGTGGGGAGTGAGTTCCAGGTTTTAGCTGCAAGGTAGGAGAAGGATCTACCTTCCATGGTGGCTTTATTGATGCGAGGAATGGTAGCAAAGGCTTGGTTGGAAGATCGTAGCTGGCGAGGGGGGGTGTAGAAGGAAGGTCGTGTGTTGAGGCATTCGGGTCCAAGTTCGTATAGTGCTTTGTGAGCGTGGGTTAGGAGGCGGAAAGTAATCCTCTTATTGACGGGGAGCCAGTGGAGGTTTTTCAGGTGGCTAGAGATATGGTCTTTACGCGGGATGTCTAGTATGAGTCTGGCTGATGCGTTCTGGATGCGTTGGAGTTTTTTCTGGAGTTTTGCGGTGATACCGGCGTATAGGGTGTTTCCGTAGTCCAGGCGACTTGTAACCAGTGCATGGGTGACTGTTTTTCTGGTTTCGGTGGGGATCCAGCGAAATGTTTTTTTGAGCATGCGGAGGATGTTGAAGCATGAAGATGAGACTGCGTTGACTTGTCTGTTCATAGAGAGTGAGGAGTCCAGGATGATGCCCAGGTTCCGTGCGTGGTCCGTCGGGATGGGTGCTTTTCCAAGGGCCTCTGGCCACCAAGAGTCGTCCCAAGCGGAGGGGGAGGTGCCTAAGATAAGGACTTCTGTTTTGTCTGAGTTCAGTTTCAGAAGGCTGTGCTTCATCCACTCTGCTACTTCTTTCATACCTTCATGTAGGTTGGTTTTGGCGGTGTTGGGGTCTTTGGTGAGTGATAGGATCAGTTGGGTGTCATCTGCGTAGGAGATGATGTTGAGGTTGTGTTGGCGAGCGATGGTCGCGAGGGGGCTCATGTATACGTTGAAGAGGGTGGGGCTGAGTGAGGAACCTTGGGGTACGCCGCAGATGATATCAGTGGCCTCGGACTTGAATGGTGGGAGGCGGACTCTCTGGGTTCTTCCGGTGAGGAATGAGGTGATCCATTCCAGTGCTTTTCCTTGGATCCCGATGTTTTTGAGGCGCTGTAGAAGAGTGCTATGGCAGACTGTGTCGAAGGCTGCGGAGAGGTCTAGGAGGATGAGGGCGACTGTGTCTCCATTGTCCAGTAGAGTTCGAATGTCGTCTGTTGCTGCGATGAGGGCGGTCTCCGTGCTGTGTTTGGCTCGGAAGCTGGACTGTGAGGAGTCGAGGGATTTGTTGCTTTCGAGGAAGGAGGCGAGCTGGTTATTGACGGCTTTCTCGATGACTTTGGCCGGGAATGGAAGGACGAGATGGGGCGGTAGTTTTTTAGTTCGGTGGGGTCCGCTGTGGGTTTTTTCAGAAGGGCGCTGAGTTCGGCGTGTTTCAAGCTTTCCGGGAAGGTGGCAGAGTTGAGGGAGCAGTTGATGATGTCTCGGAGGTGTGGTGCTATGATGGAGTCTGCTTTGTTGAAGATGTGGTGAGGGCATGGGTCTGTGGGGGATCCTGAGTGGATGGAGTTCATCAGGCGGATGGTGTCCTCGGTGGAGATTGGGTTCCAGTTGTTAAGGATGTTCGAGGGGGGTGGAGGTACGGTAGAAGATTGGGTGGGATGGTCTCCGGGTTGGTGGTCGAAGCTGTTGTGGATGTCTGCGATTTTGTTGTGGAAGAACGAGGCTAGGGAGTCGCAGAGGGCTTGGGAGGGGGTGATATCATTGGAGTTTGCTGAGGGGTTGGTGAATTCTTTGACGATGTTGAATAATTCCTTGCTGTTGTGGGCGTTGTTGTCTAGTCGGTCTTTGAAAGCGGCTTTCTTGGCCGTCCGGATCAGTTGGTGGTGTATGCGGGTGGCGTTTTTGAAGGTGTCCCTGGTGCTGGTGTTTGGGTCTTTTTTCCAGTCCTTCTCGAGGGAGCGGCAGAGTTTCTTCGATTTCTTAAGATCATTGTTGAACCAGGAGGCGTTTTTGCTGCCAAGTTTGATTTGACATTTTTTCGGCGGTGCTAGGATGTCGGCGCTGTTGGATAGCCATTGGGAGAGGTTAATCGCTGCTTGGTCGGGGTTTGAGGAGTGGGCAGGGGGGTTTTGAAGAAGCGATGAGGAGATCTGGTCAATGGTGATTTTGTTCCAGTTTCTTCGTAGCGTAGGTTGAGGTTGGTTGTGAGTGGTGGTTTTATTGTAGAAAAAGTGTACGCAGCTGTGGTCCGTCCACTGAAGGGTAGTGGTGTGACTGAAGGAGACATGTTTGCTGGAGGTGAAGATGGGTCGAGTGTGTGACCTGCGATGTGGGTGGGCGTAGAGACAAGTTGTTTGAGTCCGAGGTTGGCGAGATTGTCCCGAAGAGAGGTGGTGTTGCTGTCGTTGCTCTTTTCCAAGTGAAAGTTGAGGTCTCCCAGTAGGATATATTCCTCGGAGGGGAGGGCGTGTGGAGTGATGAAGTCAGTGATAACGTCGCTGAATTTTGCACGGGGTCCTGGAGGCCTGTAGAGGAGAGTTCCTCTGAGTGTGGTCTTGGGGTCGGTGTGGATCTGGAAGTGAAGGTGTTCGGCGCTAGCGAGGTTGACGTCTGAGCTGGTTGAGATGCGGATGGAGTTGTCTCAGGCAGCAGGCACTTCAGGCAGTAGCAGAAGAGGGTCCTAGGCAGCAGGCACTTCAGGCAGCAGAAGGAGAGGGTCTCAGGCAGCAGCAGGAGAGAGTCCCATGCAGCAGCAGGAGAGGGTTCCAGACAGCAGCAGGAGAGGGTACAAGGCAGCAGGCACTTCAGGCAGCAGCAGGAGAGGGTCCCAGGCAGCAGCAGGAGAGAGTCCCAGGCAGCAGCAGGAGAGGGTCCCAGGCAGCAGCAGGAGAGGGTCCCAGGCAGCAGGCACTTCAGGCAGCAGCAGGAGAGGGTCCCAGGCAGCAGCAGGAGAGAGTCCCAGGCTGCAGCAGGAGAGGGTCCCAGGCAGCAGGCACTTCGGGCAGCAGCAGGAGATGGTCCCAGGCAGCAGCAGAAGAGAGTCCCAGGCAGCAGCAGGAGAGGGTCCCAGGCAGCAGCAGGAGAGGGTCCCAGGCAGCAGCAGCAGAGGGTCCCAGGCAGCAGCAGGAGAGGGTACCAGGCAGCAGGCACTTCAGGCAGCAGCAGGAGAGGGTCCCAGGCAGCAGGCACTTCGGGCAGCAGCAGGAGATGGTCCCAGGCAGCAGCAGAAGAGAGTCCCAGGCAGCAGCAGGAGAGGGTCCCAGGCAGTAGCAGGAGAGGGTCCCAGGCAGGGGGCACTTCAGGCAGCAGCAGGAGAGGGTCCCAGGCAGCAGCAAGAGAAAGTCCCAGGCAGCAGCAGCAGAGGGTCCCAGGCAGCAGCAGGAGAGGGTACCAGGCAGCAGGCACTTCAGGCAGCAGTAGGAGAGGGTCCCATGCAGCAGCAGGAGAGAGTCCCAGACAGCAGCAGGAGAGGGTCCCAGGCAGCAGGCACTTCAGGCAGCAGCAGAAGAGGGTCCCAGGCAGCAGCAGGAGAGGGTCTCAGGCAGCAGGCACTTCAGGCAGCAGCAGGAGAGGATCCCAGGCAGCAGCAGGAGAGAGTCCAAGGCAGCAGCAAGAGAGGGTCCCAGGCAGCAGCAGGAGAGGGTCCCAGGCAGCAGGCACTTCAGGCAGCAGCAGGAGAGGGTCCAAGCAGCAGGCTCTGTGAGCAGTGGAAATGTTGGGCTCACTCCCTCAGATTTATAGCCCCATGGGCTCGTTTGTGATGTGCAAAGCTGCAATTATTGGTTGTCCAGGTCTGCCTCATTCAAATCCATCCAATGACCGGCTCCGCTGTGGCAGAGCACGCCTTCTGCAATTTTCAAACTTGTATCATGCCACTGCAATCGTCGCTCCGATTGGCTGTAGGCAATGCCCCACGCCGCAGACAGGGGGTATGAACCGCCATATGTGTGGCGCTGCATGCCCACCACCAGCAACCCATGCCAAAAGCTACCACACCTGTGGACGGGGATGTGACTGGTGTCCAGCTACCGCCTGTCCACGGCGGTGTAACGCCAGCACCACCCCCGTCCAAAAGTGTCTCT
>NW_028243888.1:0-24620 GCF_964263255.1 Lissotriton vulgaris | reverse complement strand
GCTATCGCCAGTAGGTAATATATATATATATATATTCAATGAAAAAACCATAGGTTATAGACCATATATAGTTAGGGATTTGCATTTACAAAACCTTATTTTACTCGCATAAAACCATTGAAATTCCATATATAGTTAGTTGCGCTAACTATATATCGCGCACCCGCAATCCACTGCTGATGATGTCACATATTACATCATTCATGACATGGTCAGTGACATCACTGATGACATCACTGATGACATCTCAAATGACATCACTGATGACAACATCCAGTGACTGTATGTTTCTGTAAAGTGTAAATATGTCTTACATATTGAAGAATGAGTGGATGTATAAGTGTTTGGATGAAGGATTTAGTAGGTGCATGACTGACTGTATGAGTGAGTGATTAAATATGTCTCACTGAGTGCATGGGTTAGTGACTAAACTGTCTTAATTTGTGCATTATTATGTCTGTTGTTCTGTAAACTGCTGCATGTGTTGATAAGTAGCTATATGAGTAACTATATGGGTTATTGATTGGTAGCCCAGGTATTTGTATGGGAGACTGAGTGTGTGTGTGGGTGGCTGGGAGGTGTATGACTCTCTGCATAGATGTGTGAGCAGTTGATTCACTAGATGTATGGTTTCAAAAGTGCATGTGGAAACAGCTGTATGGGCGGTTGACTGTGTGCATGAGTGTATTGGTGAGTGAATGGATATCTCAGTGCTACATGTGAAAGTAAGTACATATGTAAAACACAGTGCATGTGAGAGTTGACATATTTAAATAACTGTGCATAAGAGCCAGTGAATGTGTGAGTGGCTGTATGGATCATTGTGAACTTCAATCAAGGATTTTATAAAAGAGTAAATATGTGTTAGTATATGTTTGAATAAGTAAGGTGTGTATAACTGTATAGTTGAGGAAATGGAGGTGTGATTGATTCTTTGCATGACTGACTAGGTGTGTGAGTAACTCCATGGATGAGTGACAGTCTGTGAGTGTCTGTTTACACTGAGTGCACCTAAAGTTATATTAGAGTCTGAAGAGGTTCATCGTATTATCACATGAATGATGTCATCAGTGATGTTGTCAGTGATGCCATTTGAGTTGTCAACAGTGATGTCATTTGAGATGTCATCAGTGATGTCATCAGTGATGTCACTGACCATGTCATGAATGATGTAATATGTGACATCATCAGCAGTGGATTGCGGGTGCGCGATATATAGTTAGCGCAACTAACTATATATGGAATTTCAATGGTTTTATGCGAGT
Source organism: Lissotriton vulgaris (assembly GCF_964263255.1). NCBI lineage: Eukaryota > Metazoa > Chordata > Amphibia > Caudata > Salamandridae > Lissotriton > Lissotriton vulgaris. The sequence continues at coordinate 23,355 of NW_028243888.1, read as the reverse complement.
AAAATAAGGTTTTGTAAATGCAAATCCCTAACTATATATGGTCTATAACCTATGGTTTTTTCATTGAATTTCAATGGTTTTTTAAATGCAAATTTCTAACTATATATGGTCTATAACCTATGGTTTTTTCTGTGAATTTCATTGGTTTTTTAAAAGCTAACATCTGTAGCTGTAAAATGTATTCTTCTTTAAATCCCAAAATATATTTAGATGTTTATTGATAATTTTTTTTTAAATTTTTTTTTTCTTCGCTTCTAGTTCGCGAACCGGGAAGCTTTCCGTTAGCTCATCTCGATGCCGCGATCTAGTCCGCGAACCGGTCAACGTTACGTTAGCGGAACTGTGACGCGTCGCGGAAGCGCGACGTATCACGTTATCGCGTAATGCGTCTAATGATGCGCCGCGTTAGCGCTCCCGGAAGTGCTCGGGACCGCGAACCGGAAGCGATCTGGGACGCGGCGCGCGCCGCGTAACGTAAGCGGAACAGGTCATGTGACTTGTTTATCAAACTTTTCATTGGTTCATTTCACTTTTGGTTTCCAAATGATGTATGACTAGGTCATGTGACCTAAAAATAACACTTTTCATTGGTTCAGAACTTTTGCTTTCCCCAAATCATGTAAACCCCTCCTTATTTCCTCACTCTGACTTTCATCTTGGTGAGAGAAAGACCATTTAGCTAGAATTGAACAATGGCTTCTGTACTTGCTGCAGCTGATGGAACCCCACCACCACCTCCACCTCCTCATAAGAAGAGAGGACCACCTAGTCAATTTATCACTAACAGAGAGGAGGAAGAGGAGGAAGAAGAAGAAGAGGACAGAGAGGAACAACAATTTGTCCAAGAGTTGCCCCGGGTTTCAAAGCGAAAAACAAGTTTCATCTGGCAGTTTTTCTCCATCCCTCCTGGATCAAAGAAGGTGAATGCTAAATATGCCACCTGCCTCATCTGTGATTACAGATTGTCGAGAGGCACAGATAAGAAATACAGTATGGGCAACTATACGATGCATCGACACATGAGCAGGTGGCATCCCTTAAACTACAGCCGGGCTGAGTTAAGGGATCTTCAAGACAATCCCACGACAACTCCTGTTGCCAGATCGACCTCCACAATGTCTTTGACGGGAAGAGAGGCACAAGAAACTGTGCCAAACATTCAACCCAACTTCCAGCATATGAAGTTAAGTTGTATATACTGTGGTGCTATGCTGTCATATGGCAACATGAGCGTCAACCTGATGAACATGGCGTTCGAAAATCATAAATGCCCTAATGCACCCAAGAAATAATTTTTTTTTTTGCTCCAGTTGAGCCGTTTTCAATGCCTGTTTTTTGTTGTCTCCCCTCCATAAAAAACACAAAAAAAACATAAAACAGTTCTAAAAATACAAAAAAATCAAAAAATGTTCAAAAAAAAAAAAATAAATAAAACAACAAAAACAAAAAAAACCAGTTCTTTTCAGAACTACCTCCCCTTTCAATCAAAATTGCTAGAATGTTTATCACTCTGGCAAGCTCTATTTCTTTTGGTTCGCTTCAAGTTCGCTGACCGGTTTGCGAACTTTAAGCGAACTAAAAAAATATTTTTTTAAAAAAAAGAAGAGTTAGTATAAGGGAAGTAAACAGAGAATAATGTAAAAAGAAAGACAGCTATAGAGAGTAAATGAGAGATACTGTCAATGACATCATCAGCAGTGCATTGCGGGTAAAAAGAGTAGAAAACATTTACCTTATAATTCTTGTTACCTTTTTTTAAATATTTTTTCATACTTTCAATCTGTAAAAAAAAGAACAAACATTTCCAAAAATATTAAAACATGTATTTAAAAATTAGAAAAGACAAGGGAAAAGGTTCAAAAACAAACAGTTTTTCAACAACTTTGACATTTACAGAAGTCTCTGCTTCTCTACGTCCCCTACACAATCCTAAAGATATATATTCTAAAGAAACTGTATCTTGATGTTGATGAACTGAGCCCTATTTTGGAACATGATGTTTTTCTTGCACTGCTAATGTCTCACAATAGTGATGCAATAGCAGCGCAAAAAAGATGTAAAGCCATCATAAAATTGTGTCTAACATTGTAAATGCTTGATTTAGGATGCAAATAAGATGTGTGCTTTCAAGAGCTTTCTTTGAGGTGAGGCCTCTTTTCTTTTTTTTAAAAAAACACTACCCAGAAGTACAGCACTGAAAGCATTAAAATTGATATTTACAGAACTCAGCTTACCCATATGTACCTCACATTTCTAAATGTATATCATAAGGACAAAAAGCATAACATTAATTATACATGTTAAATGGTTTCTTTTTGCTGTTCTCAGAATGTATCAAATTTCACTTAAATCAGTGACTTGAAGGTATTCATCATGTAACAGCGGGGAAAAAAAAACACAATCAAAATGACTGTGTTTAAAAAACCCATACAACCTTCGAAATCTGATTTCAAAACTCCTTAAAATTAACTTACTTTCAATGACGTCGAACGATCTCCTATGAACAGCATCCACTCTGTTGTGCTACAAATATTTTCAGCCCGCCACTTTCTGAAAGAAAACCTCCATCGATACGTAAAATATGTTACATAGAAAAAAAGACTTCTCTCATTATATCACATGTTTCCACTAGGCCAAATCATGTTGCCGCGATTCGCAAGTCTTGTTATTCTTCCAATCAAATCCCGACATTTTCTATTTTCGCAACTTTCAAAAATAAAATATTTGAGATTATTTTCACAATCCTGGACTACTAATAACTTACTCTTCTTTGTCACTCATGTTCTCCTTTTCCTATGACACTGATACTGCTTACTATGAAGCAGACTTACTTGCATTAAGTTTATATAGTTGGATTTTTAATCTAGACAGCATTGCAGACTTACATTCCCTCTACTTAAAATTTTGGTTTTAAAAACACCAGGTAAGAATTTTTAAGGTCAAACGGCAATTTTTTTTTGAACGTTACAACGGAATCATTACAGAATGACCAGCCGTTTCCAGACTTTAAGTAAGCTGTATAATGTCCTGATGTTGTTGATGGACCATCGTGATAGATAATTGCTACAGTAACAAAAGTCCTCCCTGATATTGACAGCTGAGAAGCCACAACATTTTTTATTAAAGTTGACAATTTTGATCCATCAGGCCTACAACGTTGGATCATTAAAATGACATACTGGCCATATCTACGTATAAATAATGTTGACATCATATCACATTTACATTGGCTACACTCCATGTTGTGATCCGCTGCATTTACTAGCTTATTAAAGGAGACTGATTTACTGTCTGGCAAAGTTAAATATATAAATCTTTCTGAGTCTACACTAGTAGTACTTGATACCATACAGTTCTCGCAGTCATGCTGCCATTGATAAGAAAGCCCAAACAGGTGATCTACATCTACACCCTCAACTTGCAATATATCAAGCATATACATTAAAAACTCCTGACAATCTTGCTGATTATTTTCAGAGAAGTCTGTTTGACCTGAACATTCATCTAACAGATAACGAACTTCAGACACACTTTCTACTTTTGTTCGATCAGTGCTACATTTCTCGAAAACAGAATTCAACAAACAGCATAAAATTTGTTCAGAATTCAACAGAATCTGTTCTTTTAAACTCTCTAGTGAAAGGAGAACATTAACCACTACATTTGCATAGCAGTTGACACCAGAACTGTTTTCAAATTGAAAACCGACAACATCTTCAACAGAATCCACTTTCTTTCTGCTAACAATTTTCGGTTCATTGACTTTTAGTCTTTTTGCAACAACCTCCCTACTATTACTGCTATTTCTACGTTTGCGGCCTACCACACGTTTCTCAAACAAAGGATATTGAGGCAAATGTGGCGCATACTCTCTTCTTAACCTATTGTATTCCTTAACACAATCTAGATCCGCACAAATGTTTGTGACATCACAGTCAATCAAGTACAATCCCGATAAAGTTCTAACTCGTGACAATGCCACATATGCCATACCCTCCTGGAACACAGAACTGCCAATATTCACCAATGCACAGTCTACACTTAAACCTTGCGATTTATGGATTGTCACCGCATATGCCAAGCAAACAGGAAACTGTTTACGGCGAACATATAAATCTTTAACAAGCAAAAACCTAGCAGAACAACGACCAATTTGCTGTACTTCCTCAATGCCATCAAATTTAATTCTTAAAAATTCTATTCCATCTCTATTTCTGTATTTCTCAAAATCAACAACATTACCCATTGATCCATTTACCAGACCTCTTTCTACATGTAAATTCCTTCTCAAAATAATTCGGCAATTTAAACACACATTCAAAGTCTTTTCAAAACCCGCTGTTTTAGATATAGTCTTCTCTAATGAATCCAATTTTGATTTCAAATTGTCTGACAAAATAATTGTTGATCCCATATGCTCTAATTTGTCGATAGCTTCAAGTTTCACAATCTCTTGCTTTTCTAAATTCAACATTTTGTTGTTGAAGATGGCACATTCTGCAAGAGTTGGCATGAGACATATCCCGGATTTCTTCTCAGTAATTTTCTGAAAAATATTCTCAGGCACAATCTCTTGTTTGGGATATAAATTTGACAGTAATCGTGCATTTAAAGCTTCTTTCCCATGCTCGGTCACTTTTCCAATTCTAATATCTTGTAGAATATTCTTGTAATCTTCATCCTTTGCCTGACGCATATTTTGATGCAGTTCTGCATAATTGAAGTTTAACCATATATTGACGTTGCCAATGCTCCCTAGGCACTTCCTGGTATCTTCATGCGTGAGTATTTTGAACACAGGTTGACCTTTTACTGGTGTCAGCTGCAGAAGATCTCCGAAAACAATGATGTGTTTCCCACCAAATAACACATCATATTCAGTTTTAAGTACTTCTTGCATTCTCAAATGCACAAAGGCAAGCATGACATTGGAAACCATGCTTACTTCGTCAATGATAAGTAGTTTCATTTTCCTCAAGACTCTTGAAACTTCACAGCAAGCATCTCCAGATAACTTGTTGTATTGTAATTTGTTGTCATGCTCCACCGGCAGCATCAGTAGACGATGCAATGTAATACCTTTAATGTTATGTGCTGCCAGTCCAGTAGGAGCGGTGACAACACAAGACAGCGATGACTCAGTCCTTTCCTGCAAATAACAAGAGATTGCTTTAATGAGGAAACTTTTTCCAGTTCCCGCTTCTCCACTCACGTACAGTCAGACAGGCTTCAACGATGTACATGAGCACTTGTTCTTCTCATGACTTAATCCGTGCTCAATTTCCGTGGTAACTTCATCATATATTTTCCTCTGCTCAACGTTGAGTTGTTTTTCCAAGTCTTCTAAGTTAACTGAATCCTCCTGAGCATGTGCCATGGCTCTTTCCACTTCATTCATAGCAGTGGCAGCTTCATTTTCGATAATAGGTCCTCCAAGTGGATCTTGACTCAATGAAACAGAACTCTGACTGTCCTGAGAACTGTCTCTGGCAATCTCGGCTGCAATCGTTGCTTCCTGCTCAATTTCCAAAGTTAGCATTTCTTGATATTTAGAAAAAGCAGGACATTCTATGGACTCCTTGGCTGCATTGAAAGAGTCTTCGTAACAGAGGAAATCTCCAAGCAGTTCCTCTTCTGCACGCCAAGGCTTGAAAAGTTGCAAAAGTGCTAAATAAAAAAACTCCTTTTTTTCTGGAGATTCACCACTCAATTTTCGATGGTTTACTAATTGGCATTTTCTTTGCTTGACCAGGCATCCCTCACTTCCAATTACAGCATACACTCCTTTCTCAATATCTTCTTTGATGTTCCTCTTGAATATATAATTTTGGAGAACCTCATGTAGACAAACATTCTCAAGGTGACTGCTTCGATTTGGATAATATGTATCCAACATGTTGGTCTTCAAAATGTCGGTACTGTTTGGTTCCTTTTCTGCCAAATACTCAATTTCCCGGACAGGTTTTAGAACTCGATTTCGCGTTGCAGCAAGACCAAGACTCGCCCAAACGAGACTCCTGGATTTGGCATAGAGACTTGCTGAAGACAACCGGTCAGAACATTCGTAAGCTCCGATTTCTCGATGCGACAACATCTTCAGACTGAAACTGTACAACTTCTTGCTGAGGCTCTTTTCATGAGAAATGTCCTCCCACATATCCTTCAGTTCGGTCTTTTCTTTTTTGGTGATGTAAGATGTCACATACCGAGCCACAGCCATACAGTTGTCAGCCACAAACTGTATATCCATGTTAGCATTCCACATGGACAAAATCACTGGGTTGTAGTCATTGATGTACTTGGACTCTTCGTTCCTTTTCAAATTGTATGTATTCTTGGGTGATTTCCTCGTCACATTATGTCGCAGCGAAGACATCAAACTGTTCACTCTTCCTTTAGAAATCACCGGTCGTGGAAAGTTGAAACGACATTTGGTGTAGAACTTGTCCTTGTTTCTGAATTTACGACGACAGTACTTTCCACAACGATGGATTTGGAAACGTAGAACTTGTTCTCTTAGACTTTTCTTCTCCGTTGCGTTTGGAACAGCACACGTAGAATACTGTTCGATGAAATTCATCACTAAGTCATCCGGATCTGTTCCAAATTTAGGTGCATCCTTGATCCACAACAACATATGTATATGAGGGGCACCTCTTGCTTGGTACTCCTTTCTCCAGAAGAAATCCAACACCTCTCCAAGAGGTGGATTCTTTTTATTTGTGATGAAAGACATCATAGCTTCAAATCTATGATTGAAGTACCTGCATACATTCACTGGATCCAAAGAACACAGTTCTCCAGGTGTCTTGAATTCAATGTTTTCAATATTTCCATTTGCCTCTCGTAGAAATTCAAGTAAGTCTTCCCAGCCATACTCGGCACAGCTCAGAGTGAGGAACCATGTTGGAGTTCCTAAGTTCCTCAGCATACATTTTAAATCACCATGACGACGGTACCAGTACTCATTAGTACCACGCTGACACGCCATGAGATTAATTAAGTGAGAATCCAAAATACTGTCTTGGACATTGACTTTATGCATAAAGTCACTTGCCGAGATGTTTCGCATCTGTATACCACTTTTTAAGATGTGGTTCACTGCATATGACAGTCCAGACAGATCGCTTTCAAACAGGAGATGAAACAAATAGGGAATGCATTGCCGAAACCTAGGATCTGCTGCATACAATCGTAAAGTCCGGTATTCAGACGCAGGAATTTGATGAGGTCGCTCATCATATCTTCCTCCTTGACCTGTGGGAAATAGCTGTGGGAAACACCGAGCTTCCAAACTTTCCTCCCAAACACTAATGGGACTCCCTTTGGCTTGTTTCATTTGAAACAACTCAATAGCATTCCCCATGACTTCCTTGGAATGCAAAGGATGAACACTATAATGTTCATATATTTCTTCACTTTTAGAGGCCTCTACTTTCTCAATTTGGCCAGCACACAAATCGCTATCCTCTTCATCACTTACTTCCTCTTCTGCAACATATACATTCTTATAGTACTTATTATTTTTCTTCAAATACACTGTTGCCTTTTTGACTTTCCTAACATCCACTAAATCTTGCCATATTTTCTTATTCTTTGTCGGAACCCCATTAACCAAGATAACCAGAGGTTCCTCTTCCACTTTTTCTATTCCAATTGTGTTAATTTTTTTCTTCAAATCTAGAGGCAAATAAACAACTCTTCCCTTTAATCCTCTCTGTAAATCTGCTGGAGGCAACTTCCCTGTCTTTGGCTCCATTCTTACAATAGCCTGAAAGGGATGGATACTTTGAATCAAAATAGATTCATAAGTATTTAAATCCTTCAATTCAGAAGGAATCTCAACCAATTCCAGATTATTATGAACTGCCCTAGCAGGCATCTGGTTTTGGTTTAATTTATTACAACAATAAGTACACACACGTTGATCCGATCCCAAATCAAAATAATTTTCTACCATCAAGTATGTGGCAAAATCCTTCCATTCACTATTATTTTCCCTTTCACTTTTTGCATATAAATCCACTACCTTAGTCTGATTCTTATAATAAGTGCGTCGACAACATACACAAGTGAAATTAGGCCTCTCACTTGATTTCATCTGAAACGTGGCAATTTCCTTCTGAAAATTATCTGTACTGGAAACCTGTACATTATCTTCCACATTACCCTCTACTTCAGGGTCAATTTGAACATTCTCATCTTTACTACCAAAGTAACAAAACTCAATTTCTTCACAAATATTCTTCACATCTATTTCAGAACCATGCAAAAGAGCAGCACATAATTGTTTAAGCATAATTGCTGGACTCTTAGCATAATACAACATTCTCACTAATTTTCTCACTTTATTATGATGCACTGCTAGCATCCTGAAATGATGAAAAACACTCTGGCATACTCTCCTGGAAAGACAAGCCAGTGAATGACCACGCAAACCTGTCATTTGTCTCACTCTGCAAGGATCTAAATCTTGCAACAACTTCATTTTCTGCTTCAAACTTTTCTTATTAAATGTCCGTATAAAATCACAAAGCAAATTGATGGAAACCTGTCGCACACTGCAAATAGAACTACACTTCCAAATGTACACAGGACCCTTAGGACGTCTTCCTAAAACCTCATCACTTAGCGCCTCTTCTGTCTCTGTTGTCACAAGTTGTTCTTTTTCAACTGGACAACCATCCTTCACTTCATAAGCTCGACCACTGATGTCAACTGCATGCACCAAATCATTATCCTGAAAATAAGTCTCCTCATTAAAAAATGCCTCAGAACTTGAACTATGCATCCATTCTCCGGAAAAAACTTCACAAAAGTTAGTACGATTTACTACTCTCTTCCATCTACTTTTTGTTTTGAAATCAGAAATTACCTTGCTTAGTTTCCTAATTCTATTGATTACCAAAATAAACAACTTTCGCTTAATTTCAAAAGCATGATCAATAATTTTCTCTACATTTTTCTTCTTCTTATAAAATGCCGCTTTCTGTTGGCCTTTCTTTTTAATACTTTTCAATAAATTAACTAATATCCTATTACGGAACATTCGATTTCGAATGTCCCTAAACTGTTGTTTCCTTCTACTATCATGCACAGAGTTATCTCTTCCTCTACCAGTAACATTTGTGATGGGTCTCTCCTTTCCATTTAAATTACTTTTCTTTTTGTGAACTGAAACATTTTTTTGAGCAAAACTTTTTTTACTACAAATATTTCTTAAGAATGATTTCGTGCTCTTACCCGGACCTTTCTTGGTGTTTTGACAAGTATTTGGGGAAGAGGACTGCTGCAATACAACATCATCCTGCTGTCATTGACGTTTTCTAGCCTTTCGTATTCGACTTTTGGAAGGCATTTTCCAAACTATGAAAGAATCTGCAGTTGAATCTGTGGAAAAATATAATATAAAATGTTATTAACCACTATTACCAAACAGTAAATAAATAACAGTCATCTAAAACTTAATGCCGTACTAATTATTTAACATAGCAAATGTTTTCCACCAGCACTGCATCACAAAAATGACACTCAATGGTACAAAAAAGGCATACAACACTCATAAATCACTCCCTAATATTTTAAATCATTAATTCAGGATGACGATAAGATGTAGCCTATCTAAAGATTTGTTTAGGCCCTGATCTTTAGACTGGGGTAAATGTGTGTCATTGATCCACATTCAGTCCATCACCTGTTTTGTTTATTTGAGGTGAGGCCAACACATGGTTGCAGATAAGATTTTCACTGAAAAATATCAAAATAAAAAAACATGTGAAGGCCTACCAATGAAGTAAATCATTAAATGAAAACCAATACATTTCTGGAAATATGCACTACTAGTGCTTCATAAGATGTTTTGGGTCATATTTATAAGGCATTTGAGTATCTAGTATGCTATTTTACGTTCTTCCTGGTGCAAATTTATTGTAAATATGCTCCCACCTGCGGTTGGCAAATTTAGATTTTGATTATGGGAGTTAGATAGGCATGTTACTAATTTCCCCAAAATGGTGTATAACCCCAAACAACCTTTGAAGCAAATGCTCTTAGCCATGTTATCCACCTCCCATTGGATAACATGGCTAAGAAGTGCTTGCAAATGTGAAAAAAAACGGCCGCAATGCATGAATATCGCAGAAAAGTCAGCGATATTCATGCATTTTCCAGCACATGCTCTTAGCAATGTAATCCACTTCCTATTAAATAACATGGCTAAGAACTGCTCAGGGCCCCATGAGGAACGCTTTCCATTTAAAAAGGGAAAAATAACATCAAAGACACTAAAATGCCTTCTAAATATGACCCCAAACAACCTATGAAGCTCTAACAGTACATATCCTGAAATGTAATTGATTTCAAAATTCGTTTTTAAACACAGCATATAAATCAATTGTATACCTGCATTCATGGAGAAATGACTAAAAATGTCCTTGAGACACATGAAAGTGTTTTCTGGAATGCCCTAGCACCATTTTTGGGACACTATTAACATGGCTACGTAACTCCCATAATCAAAATCTAAATTTGCCAAGCGCAAGTGGGAGCGTATTTACAAGACACTTGCCCCAAGAGGAACACTTTCCATTTAAAAAGGGAAAAATAACATCGCAGAAAACTCAGCAATATTCATGCACTTTCCAGCAAATGCTCTTAGCCATGTTATCCACTTCCTATTAAATAACATGGCTAAGAACTGCTCAGGGCCCCATGAGGAACGCTTTCCATTTAAAAAGGGAAAAATAACATCAAAGACACTAAAATGCCTTCTAAATATGACCCCAAACAACCTATGAAGCTCTAACAGAACATATCCTGAAATGTAATTGATTTCAAAATTCGTTTTTAAACACAGCATATAAATCAATTGTATACCTGCATTCATGAAGAAATGACTAAAAATGTCCTTGAGACACATGAAAGTGTTTTCTGCAATTCACTAGCACCATTTTTGGGACACTATTAACATGGCTAGGTAACTCCCATAATCAAAATCTAAATTTGCCAAGCACAAGTGGGAGCGTATTTACAAGACACTTGCCCCATGAGGAACACTTTACATTTTAAAAGGAAAACATAACATCTTAGACACTCAAATACCTTATAAATATGGCTCAAAACAACCTATGAAGCTCTAGCAGTACATATCCAGAAATGAAATTGATTTCTTAAATCGTTTTTAAAAGCAACATCTCTGTTTCAGCTTACATAACAGACCATAAAATGGGCTCCATGTACCACAATAACTTGTGTTACTGCATGCCAGAATGTTACACCAAATATGCAATTACAATTTCTCTATGAAACTAATTCTATTAGTATATCACTAGAGACAAAACCACATTTTAAAAACATAGCTTTCTTCATCATTTTCTCCTTAAATCATACTATTCTCTATCTAAATTAAATAAATCTTTTCTCACCTTAGCAAATATTTTTTGAGTTTTGAAAACAGTCTGAGAAATACACCAAATTGTCTTCAGCAGAAGAAAAAGGATGCACTCCAAAGGCTGCAGCTATTGAAAGCACAGAAATACAGATATTCTTTTCACATATCTCTCATATTAGCCAATCATACCTCTTCCCTCACTTTTTTCAAATCAAAACCCTTCCCCCCTCTGCCCTGTCTGCCTTGTTTCCATAGCAACCACCTCCTGGAAGACCTCTCATGTTTGCAAATTCACACAACAATGTTTCAATTGAACTCTGAACTCTCAGTGCACCTGCGTATCCAGTGCAATCTTTCATTAAATGTTTCTTCCTTGACCATTCAAATTACATCTTTCAAAGAACACATCCATGCACCCTAACTTTCTGTTTTCAGAAATGGAAATGCACCAATCACTGCTAATGAATCATTAGCATTGTAAATCCACAGTTTTTTTTCTTTAGAAACTCCTACTGTTTCAACTGCCCTTTCATTACCACACTTCATCTGACTGCAGAACAACCTTCTCCCACCATGTTTAAGGTCTGGATTGTTGGACATAGTTACATCCACTGGGCTCAAAGGTATGCTGAGAGCAGAAATTTACCTAACCTCAATTTACAAGATGTGGAAATTAAGTGGTTGGGCCAAAGAGGATTAAAATGTCACCAATTGATACCATTGGTGAAAACCTTTATGCATTTGCCAAAACCTGACCTGTTAATAGTGCACTGTGGAGGTAATGATTTGGGCACTTTGACAGGGGTAGGTCTGGAAATGCTTTTAAAGGACACCTTTGAGCAATTAATGGCACTTTTTCCTCAAACTGCCTTGGTATATTCCAATATATGCCAAAGACAGAAATGGAGGTGGTCCAACCAATTTTGTCCACAAATTGAGAAAGCGAGGAAGCATGTAAACAAATCTGTTTCAGCTTACATGAGAGACCATGGAATGGGCTCTCTGTACAACAATAACTTGCGTTACTACATGCAAGATATCTACAGAGGAGATGGAGTTCACTTCTCAGATGAGGGCAACAGAATTTTCATTCTGAATTTAAGACTGTGCATTGGTACCTACTTATAAGTACCTAAATGTACCATAAACCCAAAAGCTCTTCTCAGAGCTACCCTACATCTGATCACTCACAATTATTATTTTTCTCTAACTTTTTTCACTAATTTTCCACAAAATTCGCTCCCCGGAGCGCTACCCGGTTCGCTAACCGAAAGCTAACCTCGCGGAATTTTTTTAAAAAAAGTTTTTTTTTCCGCACATATAAGCCTCCTCAGCCACGCTCAGAAAACCTAGGGGGTCAAGATAAGTCTACCATGACCCCTTCTACCCATTCTAAACATTATTTGCCCTCCATCTTGTATCTTAATGCGACCGAAACACAAAATGGTGGACTCCCGTGACGCTTAAGGTTCGCTAACCGGGCCGCTTCCCGGAAAGCGGTCCTAAAAAAAGGCGGGAAAGTAATTTACAGAAAAACGACTAGAGACACTCTCACCAAATATAGATTAGCTCATACTACATAACAATCCCTTCCATTCTCACAAATTTCATTGAAATTCCATTTAGCCATTTAGCCTGTAGACCTCTCCAAATACCGTGAGGTAAATTACTTCACAAAACACATCTGAATTGTTGGAATTGACAACCAATGAAAATGTTACTTTCCTTTTCTACTTTTATTACCTGACATTTGATTGGTTATATACCTGTATATATATAAAGGGAGAGAAGGAAACACAGCCATTTTGACTACTACTTGTTGTTGTATATATCATTTAGAATATCACTAATAACATCAACTTGTTTCTAAAGGTGAGTTGTTATTTTTAAAACTGAAGTATATTGTGCACTATAAGTAAATATGGTAAACTTTTTCAGATAGTTATATACTATCCCTCTGTAAGAGTTAGACATTGAGAAAGGCTTCTTTATTATAATTATGGACTGATTTAGGTTTCTGTGGTATAATTATGAATTTACTTAGGCTTCTTCACAGGCACTTTTTAATAGTACTACTTCACGCCTGAAACCATACAGTGCCCATAGATTACTTCTCTGTTATAAACTCACAAGTGCCTGTCTGAACTTAAACCCAACAGTGCCCTATCTCTACTGATATATTTATTTTTTATGCAAATTACAGCAATAAAATGGAAGGTGAGCAGAATGTTTCCTTCGAAATTGTTCTGGAGACCAACACAGAAAAAGTTATTGCGGACAATGATGACTCAGATTTCATGGATGAATCACGGGACCATGAATTAGTTCAATGTGTAGAATCAGTGGATCATTTACTTCATTATGATGACGGTCAAATGTTTGAACTTATGTTCACTGAACAAGAACACATATCAGACAGTGAAATGCTAGACGTTGTATTAAATTTCGAAAAACAATCCGAAAAATAAAATTGTATGTAATATTAAAAAATTGTTTGAGTCTTTAATCATTTTTATATGTAATTCATAAACTAGTTAAATGTTAGAAATGTTATTAAATTTTGAAACACAATCACAACAATAAAAAATTGCTTAAAAAATAAAAAAATTAAAAAATAATCAACAAAACCAACAAATAATTAACATACAGTATTAGAAAAGTCTTTCATTCTTTTATCCATAAAGTTCGCTGCCCAGAACGCTTTCCGGTTCGCGAACTTGGCGCTTACCACGCAAAAAAAAAAATTTTTTTTTTTTTTTTTTGGACCCTCCTAGGCCCTTTTAAAACCTCCACATAAAACCTAGGGGGTCAACGAGGATCTACTATGCCCCCTTATGGTAATTTCCCCCTTTGTTTTGGCCTCCTCTTGTCTCTCGATCCTACCGAGAGACAAGATGGCGGCCGCTCCGGACTGTTTAGAATGTTGACAGACACCGGAGGGCCAATCAGCTTCGCATCGCAAAGTTCCGATACGCGAAAGGTTCGCTAACCGGATCGCTGCCCGGAGCGCTGTTACAGATATATATCTTGATTTAAACGTTAATTTCTCAAAATCCACTGAAGCACATATATTGAGACCTAGCAAAGGCACATCGGGCTAACAGTCCCTACAATTTTGCCAAGTTTCGTGAAAATCCATTCAGCCGTTCGGGCTAAAAGTGAGTCCAACCACCCTATGGAAAACTCAATGCAAAAAACGCGTTTTGGGACCCCCCTTTTTTCTCAGCCCCCCCTTGACGAAACCCCACCAAATTTTCAGGGGCTGCTCAGAAACAAAATGTGCCATTTTCCTGAAAATTTCAGCCAATTCCGTCCACAAACGCAAAAGTTATTAGGCATAGAATTTTCAGAAATCCCATAGGGAAAAAATCCTAACTATATATACCTACTGGCGACCGCCAGTAGGTAATATATATATATATATATATATATATATATATATATATATATATATATATATATATATATATATATATATATATATATATATATTCACTGAAAAAACCATAGGTTTCACACCAGTTATAGTTAGGAATTAGCATTTAAAAAACCTATGAAATTCACTGAAAAAACCATAGGTTTCACACCGGTTATAGTTAGGAATTATCATTTAAAAAACCTATTAAATTCACTGAAAAAACCATAGGTTTCACACCAGTTATAGTTAGCTGGAAATTTTACTGATATAAAACCATTGAAATTCCCACGTTATAGTTAGTCGGACTCACTATAACTTGCGCGTGCAATGCACTGCTGATGACATCACATATTACATCACTCATGACATGGTGAGTGACATCACTCATGACATCACTGATGACACCATCCAGTGAATATGTGTCTTTCTGAAAAATAAATATTAGTGAGTTATGTTTAAATATTTAAATACATATATTAGCGTTTCACTTTGTGTATAAGTGGCTACATGTGTTGATAAGTAGCTACATGCGTATGTATATGGGTTATTTGATATTTTTATTAGTATCAGTTTGAGTGTCTATATGGTTTGGTGGGGGTATTACTTAGCACATAGATGCATGAGTGACTGACTCTTTGTTTGTATGTGTTTTGAAGACAGCATATGTACAGGACTGTATGGGTGGATGAGTGTCTATATGTGTTCGTTAGTGAGTGAATGACTGTCTCACTAGTGTCTTTATCAGTAACTACATATGTTTTAATCTAGTATATATGAATATTGATGTATATAAGTGAGTATATGTGAGAGTAAGAGATTGTAAGAGTTCCTGTTTAAATAAGTATGTGTTTCTATAAGTGATTGTTTAAGAGAATAAATATGTGTAATTTTCAATAGAAGTAAGGTGGAAGTGTGTGTATAACTCTATATTCAAATAAATGGTTGTTCAATAGTTTATTTGCACGTGTGAATATGTGTGTGAGTAACTTTTGGATGAATGTCGGTGTGTAACAGGATATATAGGTGTATCTCTTCATATGATGAGTGAGTATATGTATGAGTGACTATATAGAACTGTTGGTGAATGAGTGGATGTGTATATAGATAGTGGAAGTACAGAATTGCTTGTTGTAACTGATATAGGTATGTCCATTTTTTAAAAATTTCAGTTTCTATTTTTGAATATGTGTCTCAAGGGTTACTTTACACTGAGAGGAGGTCTGTCACTGTGTCACAAGGATGGTGTCATCAGTGATGTCATGAGTGATGTCACTCACCATGTCATGAGTGATGTAATATGTGATGTCATCAGCAGTGCATTGCACGCGCAAGTTATAGTGAGTCCGACTAACTATAACGTGGGAATTTCAATGGTTTTATATCAGTAAAATTTCCAGCTAACTATAACTGGTGTGAAACCTATGGTTTTTTCAGTGAATTTAATAGGTTTTTTAAATGCTAATTCCTAACTATAACCGGTGTGAAACCTATGGTTTTTTCAGTGAATTTCATAGGTTTTTTAAATGCTAATTCCTAACTATAACTGGTGTGAAACCTATGGTTTTTTCAGTGAATTTCATAGGTTTTGTTAATGCTAATTCCTAACTATAAGTTTCACTTTATAAATAAGACTGTTAGCACTCTAGTTGTTCTTTTTAACACTCTGGTACATCTGTCATTGGGCTACAGTTGGGCTACATCTAGTTGAAATTTCGGCTACATTTACAATTTTTGGTCTCTGGTGGCCATCTTTGGGCTACATTGGGCTACTTTGGGCTACATTTGGGCTACATTTTGGCTCTAACATATATTAAGCCCAATGTAGCACAATACATATTTTTATAAAGTTAATTTTTTTACAAACCACTTCAGAATAGGGCTACCTGTCCCTACAATTATCCCATTTTTTTTTTTTAATTTTTGGGGGGAGCGCTCCCAGAGCGCGCCCCGGAGTGCGCCCCGAAAAGCGTATTTCCGAAAAGCGCCCCCGGGCGCGCTCCGGGGAGCGTCCCGTGAGCGCCAATATCGCAAACGAAAACATGATCGTGACGTATCGCGTAGCCGCGTATGCGTGAAACGCACGACGTAAGCGCACCGACGCGCTTACGCTAAGTGACCCGGGGCACGCCCCCGGGCACGCCCCTGGGCGCGTAGCGTAAGCGCGTCGGGTCATGTGCCCTAAAAATAACACTTTTGATTGGTTCATAACAGTTTTGGTTTCATAATGATAAAACCCCTAGTCATGTGACCTAAAATTAACACTTCTCATTGGTTCAGGATATTTTTTTTTCAAAATGAGGAAAGCCCCCACCTTTTTTCCTTATTCTACCTTTTTGCTTTGAGAGAGGAAGACCTTTACTTTTATCTATAGAAAATGGCTACATTAGCTGCAGCTGCTGGATCTTCTGGACCACCACCACCACCACCACCACCACCACAAGGACCTCCTCAACTTCACAGTGGTGCAGATCCAGAACAGGAGGAAGATGAGGACGAAGAGGACAGTAGATTCGTCCCAGAGGACAACATAACATACAAACCAAAAGAGCACATCATTTGGCAATTTTTTTCTATCCCGAGTGACAAAAAAAAAGTGAATGCACCTAAAGCAACCTGCCTTATCTGTCATCAGGAGATGTCAAGGGGGAATCCCAACAAGAAGTACTCCTTCGGCAACCACACAATGATTAGGCATATGCTAAGAAAACATCCCAACAACTATTCTAGGGCAGAGGTCAGGGAACTGGCCAAAAACCCTGTACAATCTTCTGCCAGCACCTCCAAAACTACTGTTCCCACCCCATCAGGACTGGAAGTTAGGGAGACATGCTCCATCATACAAACCAACTTTTCAAATTTTAAAATGGTTTGTAAATTTTGTGGTCAAATGATTTGCTATGGTGAGCAATGCATCACTCTTATTAATCGTGCTTGGGAAAACCACAAGTGCCAAAGGAAATATTAATTTGTTGCCCTTTTTTTTTTCTCCTGTTGAGCCCGTTTGAAATGCTTGGTTTTTGTTTCTCTCCTTAAAAAATACAAAAAAAACAAAAAATGTTCAGAAAAACCAAAAAAAGCAAAAAAAGTTTAAAAACTCCCCAAAAAAATATAAAACAACAAAAAGAATAAAAAAACAGTTCTTTTCAGAACTACCTCCCATTTATATAAAATGACTTAAATTTTAAAATTCTGCCATTCTCTTTTCTCCCAGGAGCGCTTCCCGGTGCGCGTACCATGCGCGCCCCCGCGATAATCAAAAAAAATATATATTTTTTTTGACCCCGCGGGGCCCTTTTATGGCCCCCACATTAAACCTAGGGGGTCAGGGGGGGTCTACCCTGCCCCCTTATGGTCAATTCCCCCCTTTGTTTTTGACACCTCTTGTGTCTCGATTTTACCGAGACACAAGATGGCGGCCGCTCCGGTCTGTTTCGAATGTTTTCAGACACCCGACAGCCAATCAGCTTTCAGTGCGCACCTCACGTGACGCGACCGGAGCGCTCGCCGGCGCGCGCACCGGTGCGCGCTTACAGATATATATATTTTTTAAAACTTAAATTACTCAAATTCTACTGGAGCACATATCTTGAGACATAGCAAAGGCACATCGGGCTACCAGTCCCTACAATTTTGCCAAGTTTGATGGAAATCCATTCATCCGTTCGGGCTAAAAGTGAAATCGACCGCCCTATAGAAATTAACATGGAGAAAACGCGTTTTGGGACCCCCCTTTTATCTCGGCCCCCGCTTGACGAATCCCCCCCAAACTTTCTGGGAAGGACCGGAGCTCGACGAGGCCATTTTGTGGAAATTTTCAGGCAAATTTGTCAACCGGCTCCAAAGTTATTCCAAATAGAATTTTGAGATTTAACATTGAAAAAAATCCTAACTATAACTACCTACTGGCGACCGCCAGTAGGTAATATATATATATATTCAATGAAAAAACCATTGGTTATAGAACATATATAGTTAGGGATTTGCATTTACAAAACCTTATTTTACTCGCATAAAACCATTGAAATTCCATATATAGTTAGATGCGCTAACTATATATCGCGCACCCGCAATCCACTGCTGATGATGTCACATATTACATCATTCATGACATGGTCAGTGACATCACTGATGACATCACTGATGACATCTCAAATGACATCACTGATGACATCACTGATGACATTATCCAGTGACTGTATGTTTCTGTAAAGTTAAAATATGTCTTACATATTGAAGAATGAGTGGATGTATAAGTGTCTGGATAAAGGATTTAGTAGGTGCATGACTGACTGTATGAGAGAGTGATTAAATGTGTCTCACTGAGTGCATTGGTTAGTGACTAAACTGTCTGAATGTGTGCATCAGTATGTCTGTTGTTGTATAAGATGCTGCATGTGTTATTCTGTACCTATATGAGTAACTATATGGGTTATTGATTGGTTGCCCAAGTATTTGTATGGGAGAGCGAGTGTGTGTGTGTGGGTGTCTGGGGGGTGTGTGACTCTGTGCATAGATGTGTGAGCAGTGGATTCACTAGATGTATGGGTTCAAAAGTGCATGTGGAAACAGCTGTATGGGCGGTTGACTGTGTGCATGAGTGTATTGGTGAGTGAATGGATATCTCAGTGCTACATGTCAAAGTAAGTACATATGTAAAACACAGTACATGTGAGAGTTGACATATATAAATAACTGTGCATAAGAGCCAGTGAATGTGTGAGTGGCTGTATGGATCATTGTGAACTTGTATCAGGGATTGTATAAGAGAGTAAATATGTGTTAGTATATGTTTGAATAAGTAAAGTTTGTATAACTGTATAGTTGAGGAAATGGAGGTGTGATTGATTCTTTACATGACTGACTAGGTGTGTGAGTAACTCCATGGATGAGTGACAGTCTGTGAGTGTCTGTTTACACTGATTGTCTCTAAGGTTATATTAGAGTCTGAAGAGGTTCATCGTATTATCACATGAATTATATCATCAGTGATGTGATCAGTAATGTCAAAAGAGATGTCATCAGTGATGTCATCAGTGATGTCATTTGAGATGTCATCAGTGATGTCATTTGAGATGTCATCAGTGATGTCATCAGTGATGTCACTGACCATGTCATGAATGATGTAATATGTGACATCATCAGCAGTGGATTGCGGGTGCGCGATATATAGTTAGCGCATCTAACTATATATGGAATTTCAATGGTTTTATGCGAGTAAAATAAGGTTTTGTAAATGCAAATTCCTAACTATATATGTTCTATAACCAATGGTTTTTTCATTGAATTTTCAAGGTTTTGTAAATGCAAATTCCTAACTATATATCTTCTATAACCAATGGTTTTTTCATTGAATTTTCAAGGTTTTGTAAATGCAAATTCCTAACTATATATGGACTATAACTTATGGTTTTTTCTGTGAATTTCATTGGTTTTTTAAAAGCTAACATCTGTAGCTGTAAAATGTATTCTACTTTAAAACCCAAAATATATTTCAGATGTTTATTGATAATTTTAATTGAAATATTTTTTTTCTTCGCTTCCGGTAAGCGAACCGGGAAGCTTTCCGTTAGCTCATCTTGATGCCGCGATCTAGTACGCGAACCGGTAAACCTTACGTTAGCGGAACTGTGACGCGTCGCGGAAGCGCGACGTATAATTGTCGCGAATGCGTCTTATGACGCGCCGCTTTAGCGCTCCCGAAAGTGCTCGGGACCGCGAACCGGAAACGATGCGGGACGCGGCGCGCACCGCGTAACGTGAGCGGAACAAGTCATGTGAATTGTTTATCGAAGTTTTCATTGGTTCATTTCACTTTTGGTTTCCAAATGATGTATGACTAGGTCATGTGATCTAAAAATAACACTTTTCATTGGTTCCGAACTTTTGCTTTTCCAAAATCACGTAAACCCCTTCTTCTTTCCTCACTCTGACTTTCATCTTGGTGAGAGAAAGACCATTTTCCATTTTGATTACAATGGCTTCTATCTTTGCTTCAGCTGGTGGACCCCCACCACCACCTCAACCTCCTCATGACAAGAGAGGACCACCATCTCAATTCATCTCAAACAGAGAGGAAGAAGAAGTCGACTTAGAAGAAGAGGACACTGATGAACCTGAATTTATTCCGGAGTTGCCCCGTGTTTCCAGAAGGAAAACAAGTTTCATTTGGCAATTTTTCTCAATTCCTTGAGGGGAGAAGAAAGTTAATGCAAAATATGCCACCTGCCTAATTTGCAAAAAAAGATTATCTCGAGGCACAGAGAAAAAGTATAGTATGGGCAACTATACTATGCATCGCCATATGGTCAGGTGGCATCCATTAAATTACAGCCGGGCAGAGTTAAGGGATCTGCAAGATAATCCCCCGACAACTCCTGTGGCCAAATCAACTTCTAATATAAATTTGACTGTAAGAGAGGCACAGGAAACTGTGCCAAACATACAGCCAAACTTCAAGCACATGAAGTTTACGTGCATACATTGTGGTGCTATGCTCTCATGTGGCAACATGAGCGTAAACTTAATAAACTTGGTGTATGATAACCATAACTGCCCTAACCCACCCAAGCAGTAATTTTTTCTTTGCTCCTGTTGAGCCCTTTTCAATGCCTGTTTTTTTGTTGTTTCCCCTCCATGAAAAACACAAAAAAAACATAAAACTGTTCTAAAAATACAAAAAAAACAAAAAATGTTCAGAAAATAAAAAAAAATTAAAAAACATCAAAAACATTAAAAAAAAGTTCTTTTCAGAACTACCTCCCCTTTCAAATAAAATTGCTAGAATGTTTAACACTCTAGCAAGCTCTATTTCTTTTGGTTCGCTTCAAGTTCGCTGACTGGTTCGCGAACTTGAAGCGAACCCAAAAAATATTTTTTAAAAAAAAAGAAGAGTTAGTATAAGGGAAGTAAACAGAGAATAATGTAAAAAGAAAGACAGCTATAGAGAGTAAATCAGAGATAGTGTCAGTGACATCATCAGCAGTGCATTGCGGGTAAAAAGAGTAGAAAACATTTACCTTATAATTCTTGTTACCTTTTTTAAATATTTTTTCATACTTTCAATCTGTAAAAGAGAAAACATACATTTCCAAAAATATTACTACATGTATTTAAAAATTACAAAAGAAAAGGGAAAAGGTTCAAGAAGAAACACTTTTTCAACAATTTTGACATTTACAGAAGCCTCTGCTTCTCTACGTCCCCTACACAATCCTAAAGATATATATTTTAAATAAACAGTATCTTCATGCTGATGAACTGAGACCTATTTTTCAACATGGTACTTCTTTTGCACTGCTGATGTCTCACAATAGTGATGCAATAGCAGCGCAAAAAAGATGTAAAGCCATCATAAAATTGTCTCTAATATTTTAAATGATAGTTTCAGGATGCAAATAAGATGTGTGCTTTGAAGAGCTTTCTTTGAGGTGAGGCCTATTCCTTTTTTTGAAAAAAACAGTACCCGGAAATACAGCACTATAAGCATTAAAATTGACACTTACAGAAGACTCAGTTTTTCCATATCTACCTCACATTTCTAAATGTATATCATAAGTACAAACAGAAGAACATTAATTATACATGTTTTATGGTTTATTTTTGCTGTTCTCAGAATGTATCAAATTTCACTTAAATCAGTGACTTGAACGTATTCATCATGTAACAGCGGGGAAAAAAAAACACAATCAAAATGACTGTGTTTAAAAAACCCATACAACCTAAGAAATCTGATTTCAAAACTCCTTAAAATTAACTTACTTTCAATGACGTCGAAGGATCTCCTATGAACAGCATTCACTCTGTTGTGCTATAAATATTTTCAGCCCGCCACTTTCTGAAAGAAAACCTCCATCGATACGAAAAATATGTTACATAGAAGAAAACAGTTCTCTCATTCTATCACATGTTTCCACTAGGCCAAATCATGTTGCCGCGATTCGCTACTCTTGTAATTCTTCCAATCAAATCCCGACATTTTCTATTTTCGCAACTTTCTAAAAAAAAACATTTGAGATTATATTCACAATCCTGGACTACTAATATCTTACCCTTCTTTGTCACTCATGTTCTCCTTTTCCTATGACACTGATACTGCTTACTATGAAGCAGACTTACTTGCATCAGGTTTATATAGTTGGATTTTTAAATTGACATTATAATTAAAAGTTTTGGACCAATAATCTAGACAGCATTGCAGACTTACATTCCCTCTACTTCATGAACCTTTTGCAATTCTTCACAAAAAATCCCGAGATTCTTTCATTAAAATGTTGGTTTTAAAAACACCAGGTAAGAATTTTTAAGGTCAAACGGCAATTTTTTTTTGAAACGGAATCATTGCAGAATGACCAGCCGTTTCCAGACTTTAAATAAGCTGTATAATGTCCTGATGTTGTTGAAGGACCATCGTGATAGATAATTGCTACAGTTACAAAAGTCCTTCCTGATATTGAAAGCTGAGAAGCCACAAAATTTTTTATTAAAGTTGACAATTTTGATCCATCAGGCCTACATCGTTGAATCATTAAAATGACATACTGTCCATATC
>NW_028243887.1:0-30599 GCF_964263255.1 Lissotriton vulgaris | reverse complement strand
CCATTGGATTCAAGCTAGCCTGGCTGATGAGGGATGATATACCCCGAAACCGGTCCTAGGATGCTTGTTTCCAGTCCAGGGAGGACCCAGCTTGGCAGTTCGGGCTGGACTGTTCCCATGAGGAGCAGGGTCAAGACTGATTTGCATATGGCTGGATCCAAACTGGGGTGGCATAGTGGGCAAAAGAACGATGGATATAATACAGATCTCCGGTACTACTGATTGGAATGTTATTTAGGTCTCAAATAATTCATTAAAATATACTCTATGTTTCTAAATTTATGTGGGGTTGTTAAAGTTTGTGTTTTCACTGTATTTCTATTTGAAGTGCTGCATATATACTTTACACATTCCCTCTCAGTTAAGCATGACGGCTTTGTGCTAAGCTACCAGAAGGTTAAACACAGGTTAATTTGTGGTTACTTATACCTCCCTCCTAACATGAATTGTGGTTACTGCTTGAGTAGGGTTTCACACCCCTCAACTAGTAACTCAGTTTTCTATACTAACTCATTACTGTTTTTCCTTTGGCTCACTGTTTCCAGTCTTTATATTTCATCAATTCTCCTTCTTTATCTCACCATCTCACTTTTTTTCAATCATTCTCTTTCTTTTCTCCCTTGTTCATTACCATATTCTTACCTCTACCATATTCTTTTTCTTTCCCTTCATTTATCTCTGTTCTACAGGTTCCTTAACTTAACCTCGTTCACTGTCTTCCACATGTGACTGTTAGATCTGGGGGTCTCTAGTTAGCAATGGTTATCACCTTTGTCCAAATAGGGACTCTTACTTCTAAGTCAGGATAAGGGGATTATACTCCTTAATAACCCCTGCTCACCCCCTTGGTAGCTTGGTACGAGCAGACAGGCTTATCTCAGAGGCAGTGTGTTAAGCATTTGTGAATATACACAGTAATACAGGGACAACACTACAGATGGACACAACACCGGTTTTAAAAAACAAAAGTATTCTTTATATAGACTTAAACACAAGATCAACAAGCATTTGCAATGCAATAGGTCTCGCATTAGGAAGTTTTGAGCTTTTGGTATTGTAAATGACAATGTTTTTATTTATGTGTTGGTTTTGAAAATAGCTAAATTAATAGCTTTGTTATTTACAATGCCAATAGTTTCAACTTTCGCAAATGTGACACCTATAGCATTTGTAATGCGATATGTGTTGTATTTACGTGACTTAGATGTATTGATATTACAAATAACAATGGCTTTTCATTTTGTTAATAATTAATACTTAAATAAAAGTTTTGGTAATTTATAATGCAATCATTTAAACTTTTGTAAATAACTTTTGTGAAGATTATGTTCATTGTATTTAATTGTGACGAAAATCCAAGAACAGAAGTGAAATATTAACATCTTTTTCTGACATTTGTAATAAAGCTTGAAACATTGAGAGAATATATTTGAACCAGTTGTTGTTAAATGGTTGCAAAGATTGATGCTGTGGTGGCGCTGAGTGATGTTGTGGTGGCCTACCTGAAACTACTAAAGTATGTTGCCAATGAGGAACATACTCTGTATCTATGTTATATTAAGAATTGCATGAACAGATTTACCTACTTTGCAAAGTGTGAGAAATCATGGAATGATGAGACATGCTATTGTTTGAGTAGGGAATATAGCACCAAAATCAATTTGCCTACTTTCAAATTAATGGAAATGGTGCAACTTACAGTGATATATTGCTCCAAGCAGTGAGGGTCAGGAGTGAGGGTCAGGAGTGAGTGAGGGCCAGGTCAGCAGTGATGAGGGCCAGGTCAGGAGTGAGTCAAGGCCAGGTCAGGAGTGAGAGTCAGGATTGAGTGAGGGTCAGGATTGAGTGAGTGAGGGTCAGGATTGAGTGAGTGAGGGCCAGGTCAAGAGTGAATGAGGGCCAGGTCAAGAGTGAGGGAGGGCCAGGTCAGGAGTGAGGGAGGGCCAGGTCAGGAGTGAGAGTCAGGATTGAGTGAGGGTCAGGAGTGAGTGAGGGCCAGGTCAGGAGTGAGAGTCAGGATTGAGTGAGGGTCAGGATTGAGTGAGGGTCAGGAGTGAGAGTCAGGATTGAGTGAGAGTCAGGATTGAGTGAGGGTCAGGAGTGAGTGAGTGCCAGGTCAGGAGTGAGAGTCAGGACTGACTGAGGGTCAGGATTGAGTGAGGGTCAGGATTGAGTGAGCTATGTTTAGATACATGAGCAGATGCTACCCTGTGTCACTGACCGAGCACTTCAGTATGTGTGGACAACAGCGGTCGAGCCGTCTGTTTCCGGTGCAGTATTATGCCTTTGCTTGTACTGTGTTCGCTGCACACGTCACTTTCTCCTCCTGTGCACCGTTTGCTCCTCATGTATTTTGTTTGCTCACGATAGTCACTTTTGACTAATGTAATGTAACGTTTGCTTTTGTACCATGCTGGCGTGTAATCTTCTCCTCATGCTTCAGTTCTGTTCCTATTGTGAAGTATTGGTTAAGTGAGCCCTGCACACCAGGTCAGCAGGAGTGATAGAGGGGGTCTCGGGATCTCAGGATGCAGGACTGTGGCTCTCAGCTGCATTCACCGCCTGACATCTCTGCACACATGCTCTCTGTGTGAACATACTTAATTCCTCATCTTGTTGCATCAGTCTTGTAAACACTCAGTTACTGAGACTCATTGGATTGTAGTGAACACCTGGTGCAGGTGACTTCTGCCTGTTATTCCCAAAACATGACTGTGTTACCCTCTGTAGCCCCATAAAACATGAAGACATTACAAGGAGCACTGCCTCACCACACCCGCTGCTACCACAACCATCCTCTCAGCGGCGTAGCTAGGGGGGCCGCCGCGCTGCACTCTAGGTCCGTTGCGGCGGCATTTATCATTTATTTGGTGACACTCAGTGACAGTAGTGTCACTGATCCCAAATAACTTATAAATTCTGCCGCAACCAGTGTTGCCAGATTGGGTTATTTTTTCCCTGCACAAATGGGAATAATGTCAAGAGAGAAAAACGCATAAATAAAATCAATAAACCGAAGCACGCATGAGCACAGTGAGTGACACTGGTAGGGTGTGCAGCCAGACGGGGAAGTACGAATACACAGGCAGAACCTGCATGAATCGACACCCCTCTGACGTAGGGGGTGTACAAAACGACGGGGGTGGAAATATAGTTAGAACACCGGCCTGTGAGGAGTGGGAGGGCGGGGGCTGCCTGCGCGCCACTCTTCAGTTTCGTTTTGACGAGCGCGAGCCCGGAGAAGAGAAGTGCCGCATGAAGTCCCGGGTCCCAGGAGGGGGCCCGGGTGAAGACCAGCGGGGAGACTGCCGGGCCCCCATGCCTATGGGGAGAGCTCCGCTTCTTGGTAGAGTGGCAGAGGAGCGCGAGTGCTCTGCGGGACTCCCTTGGCAGATGGTGCGAGCCCGAGTCCCACTCTGGTGAGGTAAAGGGGGGGGGCTGTGTGCCTGTAAGTGTGTGCCTCCGTGTGCATGCGCGCCTGTGTGTGTGTGTGTGAGCGTGCATGCAGAGGGGTGGGGGCTGGCTGTGTCTGTGTGTGCGCCGTTAATGCATGCGAGCGAAGCGAAAGCCTGGGCTGGGAGTTCGTCTGCGCAAGCGCGGCTCAGACGCGCGCCCCCGCGGTCAAAACTGAGACTGCAAAAGCGCGCGTCTGACTCGTGTCTTCATTCCTAAATACGGGTGACAATAGGTCTAAAGCAGTCACAATCAATGCTTACGCATTGAATGTAGGTCTGCTCGACCTAAAAATGTGACACTTATTGCAAATTGTTTTTCTAACCAATATGATGGCAAATAAAATTGAGTCGCGAGGAATTTCAGCCCCTATTGGAGAAACACAGTTTTCACCACTGTCTTCTTTTAGGACTGTGCAAGGAGAGAACAGTCAGTGCTAACTGCTCCACTTAACAGCATCAGTGCACCTACAGGAAGTATATGACATTGATCGCAGTGAGTTCTTATGTTACCTGCAACTCCATTATGCACTCATACCATACACTGCTGGCCTGGTTCAGCTCACAGACATGAGACAGATGGAGGCAAAGGTCTTTGGCCCTTTCACTGATGATGACTGGAGAGAAATGCGTTTCCATGGGTACTCGGTGATAGCATCAAAGTTAAGATTTATACAACTAAAATACTCGCATTGTGCTTATTTTACACAGAACAGACTGCAGACTATAGGGATTGTCGATTCGCCACTTTCTGATGAATGACACCAAAAGAGACCTTATAATTAGAGTCTGGAGTTGTGATAAGAATAGCCCCTTTTAGTAGGGGGGCTCTCCCCTTTGGTTAGGGTATTCGGCTGGTAGCTTCCTTTAGACCTTAAAATGACCCTCCAATGTGTTAATGTAGATTTAGAAAGGAACAGATATAAGTTGGCTCTGTTGTGGAGGAGTCTCCTTGGGGCTAAGACAGATAGTGCCAAACTTAGGAAGAATCTTTTTTTTTTTTAATGTTTATTATTTTATTTTTCCTGGTCATCGAAGGAAAAGGAACAGATAAAAAAAATATACAGAGTTACATCATCATGGTCCAGCAATCACAGGTGATGAGATTCCATACATTGCCACAGTGTGGCAAGCTAATCCTTCAACAATATTGTCAATTAACACACTTGTCATGTAGCAAACATTTTGTAATTAACCCACTGTGCCGTTTCCAACATTGCGCTTGGTCCGTCTGGGTTATCCCCGAGGGCCTCCCTGAAATCAGGTGCTAGGAGGCGCTAAAGCATCCTCTGGTAGGGATCTGAGATATTGAGCAAAAGGTTCCCAGAAGTCTCTTGGTCTGGAGGCCTGTGGTATTTCTTCTGCATATGCCTCTAGTGTCTCCTTACAGTAGGTCATGTCTGTGACCCAATCTTTAATTTAGGAAGAATCGGAAGCCCTTTTGTTGGAAATCTGGATGAAGGGATTGAATCACTGTATGAGCCTAAAGAGGCCAATCTATGCAGCCAGAGGGTGTCCGCAGAAGCATCATAAAATCTGCAAAGCCCAGTGTCAGTACAGGGAGGGGTATGCTTCTAGGGCCTTCAGAATGCCAATCCTGGTCTTTGAACAGTGAGATATTTACTTATAGGACAGACCGGAAACTCATGGGACTCTTGTTGTTGGAGGAAGTGAAGCATGAGATTTTATGATGCTGATGTTGCTAATTAACCATAACCTGTCGGGGAATTCTGCTTATCATGGTGCACAACTAATTTCCTTAATTTGAAGTGAAAAAATAAATCACTAAAAATGATTTTTTTTTTAAGTACGTAACATATGCTCATTATGCCAGCAAGCATGCCATGTGTTCTAAAATAGGCCACATTGCACATTATTCTACACATTTTACAGATTGAATACCATGCTTTGCGTGTATAAAACATTATCATCTCACCATACTCCGACAGTCTTAGCTGTCCATTTGCACCCAACGCAAAAACGTCAAAACAAATCCGGTTACGGTGGCTAAGCAGTTTAGGATAAAACAATGACATGCACTTCAGAAGGAGGAGGGTTGCGTCTTTTCATCTTGAGGTAATCTCCAATAACACTGTGCTTATCGGTGTCTTCCTGTCATTAGTACTCGTCTCGGACTCAGGTTTTGTTTGTCGGATTCCGAGGTGTCCGAAGAGGCAGACAGACCTCGCTGAGCACCAGGGTGGGAACAACATACCGTGATGTGTATGTGATTTCTTTGCCTTCCTTGTTGCTCTGGAATACCCGACTCATCTGTGCCCGACTGTTCGGAAAACTTCCGAAGAGATCGACGAGTGCACACATGCATGCCATATCCTCGGGCTGTTTTGCTATCTCTTGCATCTGAAGCGCTAAGAATTTTGAGCACGTTTTGTATACATTAAAGACATTGTTTACAGATGTGAAAACGTTTTGAAGTTTAAATAAGTAAACATCTCGGTTTTCGGTTTAAACCAAGTGTTGCCTGCAGTTTCATAAGAGGTGTTTCATAAGAGGTGTTCATATTGCACGTACAGGAAAGGTCTCCCTTAGTCAAAACAACCTTTAAACTAGCCGCACACTGCTCTTGGGGTGGAAGCACGGAGGATGACAAGAGCGGGTGCCTATAAAATGAAGACATCCATCAAGCAGAGACTGTGCTAACGAAAATGGGCTTGCTGGTGTGCTTCCCAGAGAGACAGGAGATTGGGAAACGCGCGCGCGCGCGGCCGGCGCCGATCGCTTTCCAGAGCGTGCGCGTGACATCTCCTGTCTCCTGTGAAGCAGACCCGGCAACAATAGTATCGCGCCTGCGCGATGGCATATGGCTTCGCCATATGCATCGCAGGCGCGAGACCTAAAAACGACAAAAATCCACAATACTACGCTTAAGATTACTTAAAAGATTATTAAAGTCTCTTAGTTCAAGTTGTTGGTAAATGCGACAAAGTTCTCAACAAAGTACCTGGATGCGTAACGCAAAGTGAACAAAATGTTTGCAAAAGGGGAGATGCGTCAGTTCCATGACCCGGGTGAACGGTTGCGTCCATCCTCAATGCTTGCGCAGAGTAGGGTACTCGTCGTGAGCCTTACCGGTGCAGAGGTGATGCGTAGATTCACAGCCTGTGGGCCCGTTGCGGTGTGAAAGATGGTGCCTTGATGCGATGCGACGATCCGGTTGCGATGCGAGAAGTTGGCGCCCTTGATGCGGTGATGCGATGACGATGCGATGATGCCCTGGCAGCCTTGCGAATTCTCTGTACTTTGGAGCCGCGACAGGCCCTGCGACACGCTTCTCCGGTGATGCGACAGCAGACAGCTTCGATGAACACACGCTTTTACAGGGAGATGCGACGAAGACTCGCTTCTCCGGCGTTGCAATGATTTCAGCTGCGGCGGCGACACGCTTCTTCTTGATGGATCGCGCTTCCAGCTCCCAGCGGCACGCGAGGGACTGGAGTCAAAATTCCCAGCATGGAAATTCAGGAGGGAGCTGGAGGTGAAGTCTTTTGTCCCTGAGACTTCAGCAGGAGGCAAGCACAGTTCAAGCCCTTGGAGAATATTCTGTAGATGAAAGTCCTTACAAAGTTCCTTCTCCTTTCCCTTGGCAATGAAGCAACCACTGTAGGCCAACCCAGCAAACAGCACACTGGCAGAGGGGCAGTCCAAACTCCTGCAGCTTCCTTGGTTCTTCTCCTTGGCAGAAAGGTTTCTTGTTCCAGAAATGATCTAATTTCTTGGGATCAGGGTCCCAATATTTATACCCCAAAATCCTTTGTTCTCTGAAGGCAGAGAGGCCTCTGCCTAGTCCAAACCAGTTCCTGAGCACTTTGTTTTCATGACTCTCTACTTCCTTTCACTGTGCTGGGCAGAGACATCAGCCGCCCCACAGGAGGTGGAGCCAGCACAGGGGAGGGAAGATACAGCTCTGGAGCACTCTGTTGACATGATCCTCTTCTCCTTTCACAGTGCAGGGCAGAGACATCAGACAAGCCACAGGGGGTGGAGCCAGCATTGTAGAGGGAAGGACCAGCCCTATTCAGGTCCCAGGTGTAGATCTCTCTATTCACCCTGGGCTGCCCCCTCTCCTGGACTCCCCAGCCCTGTCACACACAAACCCAGACAAGGAATACACACCCCAGCAGAGGCAGGCTCAAATGGTTAGGCAAGCAAATACATACTCTCTAAAAGTGGTAATTGCAAACACAGAATATTAAAATACACTTTACTAAAAGATGTATTTCATTATTTCAGGCATGCTAATTCGAATTTCCACCATGTTCCCTGAGTCAGTTAGGATTATAAGAAAGTAATGTTCTTAACTGCCCATTCTGGCCTATGAGAACAGGTAGCCTTCAATAGTGAAAAACGAAATTGGCTGTAATTCACTATAAGAACATGCTACACACATCAGATCATGTCCTACCTTATATTTACAATGCACCCTGCCCTAGGGCCTACCATAGGGGTGTCTAATATGAAGCAAAGGGAAGGTTTAGGGACTGGCAAGTGGTTGCACTTGGTCAAGTCGACATGGCAGTGCTAGACTGCACACAGGCCTTGCAATGGCAGGCCTGAGACACACTTTACAAGCTGCTTCTGTGGGTACCACAACCAGTGCTGCAAGCCCACTAGCAGCATTTGATTTACAAGCCATGCGCATACATGGTGCACTGTACTAGGGGCTGACAGATAAATCAAATAACCCAAGTATGGAATAACCAATTAGTACATAAATTTAACATAGGGAGCACTTGCACTGTGGCACTGATTAGCAGTGGCACAGTGCCCAAAGCATAAATCCAGCAAAAACATATCAAAACAGAGGAGGCAATCCGCCAAAATGGAAGGGAGACTCACGCCAATGATGCCAGGTCTAACACGTGTCCCCTCCAGCTGAAATGTGGGGAGAGCTATCCTTCCCCTTGGGAGTTCTCTTCACTAAGGTGGAAAAATCTGGACAGACCATCCGCGTTGGAATGTTCTGTACCAGGGCGGTGTTTCACCGTAAAGTCCATACCCTGTAGGGAAATGGACCACCTCAACAACTTTGGGTTCTCACCCCTCATCTGCATCAGCCATCTGAGGGGCCTGTGATCTGTCTCAACCCGGAAGTGAGTCCCAAACAAGTATGGTCTCCACATCTTCAGTGCCCAGACCACAGCAAATGCCTCACGCTCAATTGCACTCCACCTCTGTTCCCGTGGAAGTAACCTCCTACTGATGAAGGGTACAGGTTGGTCTAGGCCCTCTTCGATAATCTGTGATAGAACAGCCTCCACCCCATGCTCTGAAGCTTGTGTCTGAACAATGAATTCTTTTGAGAAGTTGGGTGCCTGAAGCACGGGTGCTGTGCACATGGCAGTCTTCAGGCCGTCAAAAGCCTTCTGACAGGTGTCAGTCCAGTTCACTTTCTTGGGCTGCTTCCTGGAAGTCAGCTCAGTCAAGGGTGCAACAATGTTGCCATACCCCTGTGTCTGAGTCTTTGGGGGTTCCCATGCCAGGATGGTATCAATCTTGGGTTGTAGGGGCACCACCTGGCCGCTTCTTACCTGGTGACCCAAGTACACAACAGAGCCCTGCCCGATCTGGCACTTACTTGCTTTGATCCTGAGGCCTGCCTTGTGCAGTGCCAAGGTATGGGCGGAAAATCCGTTTCGCTCGCGGATTTTGCGGATTTTCGGGAAATTCGCAATCCGCGAGATTCGCGAATCTCCCGCAAAATCCGCAAATCCGCGAGCAGCGGATTTTGCTCGCACTGCTCGCACTGTTCGCGTGAGTTCGCGGCTTCCCAGTACAACTTCGCGCCCCGCGAATAAGTGCTAAATTGCAGAAATACGATCTTAGCAAAACTGAAACTACTTGCCAGGTTCAAAAGTTCAGGCTCATCATTAGTAGCCATTTCCTGTAGTGCTTCCTGAGGGGCCCCTCCAGAGTTCAGTTGCCAGTTGCAACTATTATGTGACCCTGCTCTGAACTTCAGAATAGTTACACATATGCCACAAAGGTCCTGAATTACAGCTAAGGGAGACAAGCAGGAGCCAGGCTGGAAGTTAAAATCCATTAATCAGCCCCTAATTCATTATTGTCAGTTGGGGCAGGGCAGGTGTTGTAACTAATTTTGCAACAATGAAAGCACTTAGCAAGTGCAAAAGATCACTAATCAGGGCGCACTAAGGAAGCAGGTGCCAGCTAAAAAAATATTCTGTGACACATTAATCAGCCCCAAATTAATTCAGGTCACTTGAGGCAGGGAAGGTGTGCTTTGCTTTGCCGAAAATAATGTACACTGGACAACCAGAGGGTGTGGTGATGAAACAGAGGGTGGCATGGGTGGGCCAGAGGGTGGCATGAGTAGTCAGAGAGTGGCAGTGGTGACAGAGAGTGGCAGTGATGAAGAAGAGTGTCCCAAACAGGCTGGACACGTAGAAACAACAAGTTCGCAAAACTTGCGACCCGACAGGTAAGTTCGCAAATTGCGAAATTGTAAAAACCCTCGCGAACTGGCAGAAACACGGGCGAACACAAAAAAAAAAAATCCGCAAATTCGCGGGAATTCGCAGATTTTGCGGATTGCGAGTTCACAAATCCGCAAAATTCGCGAACGCGAGATCCGCAAAATTCGCCCATGCTTAGCCATCAACACTTCCCAGAGATGGTGCAGATGTTCTTCCCAACTGGGGCTGAACACTGCAATGTCATCCAGGTAGGCGGCACTGAAATCCTCCAGCCCAGCCAACACCTGGTTGACCAACCTCTGAAAGGTGTCAGATGCATTCTTCATCCCAAAGGGCATAACCCGGAATTGGTAGTGCCCATCTGGGGTGGAGAATGCCGACGTCTCTTTAGCCCCATCAGTCAAGGCGATCTGCCAGTACTCAGACGTCAAATCAAACATGCTAAGGTACCGTGCAGCCCCTAACCGATCAATGAGCTCATCAGCTCCGGGGATGGGGTGTGCATCAGTCCTGGTGACTGAATTGAGCCCTCTGTAGTCCACACAGAACCGGAGTTCGGGTGAGGCACCCGGCGAGGCAGACTTTGGGACCAAGACCACTGGGCTGGCCCATGGACTGTTGAAGGACTCAATGACCCCTAAAGCAAACATCTTGGCTATTACCTCTTTAATGTAAGCCCTAACCTTGTCAGTCACTCTGTAAGCCTTGTGCTTCACAGGAGGACTGTCGCCAGTAACCACATCATGGACGCACCAGTTTGTGACACCAGGAACCAAGGAAAATAGATCAGAGAATTGCCCCAATTGCTGGCGACAATCTTGCTGCTGATCAGGGGTCAGTGTGGCAGAGAGGCTGACACCATCCACTGACCCATCTTGCTCTATTGCAGACAGGAGGTCAGGAAGAGGCTAATAGGGACCCTTACTTCTAAGTCAGGATAAGGGGATTAAACTCCTTAATAACCCATGCTCACCCCCTTGGTAGCTTGTCACGAGCAGACAGGCTTATCTCAGAGGCAGTGTGTTAAGCATTTGTGAATATACACAGTAATACAGTGATAACACTACAGATGGACACAACACAGGTTTTATAAAAATAAGTATTCTTTATATAGACTTAAACACAAGACCACAAACGACAAAAATCCACAATACTACACTAAACATTACTTAAAAGATGATTAAAGTCTCTTAGTTCAAGTTGTTGGTAAATTCGAGAAAATTCTCAACAAAGTACCTGGATGCGTAACGCAAAGTGAATAAAAAATTTGCAAAAGGGGAGATGCGTCGGTTCCGTGACCCGGGGGAACTGTTGCGTCATTCCTCAATGCTTGCGCAGAGTAGGGGACTCGTTGTGCGCCTTACCGGTGTAGAGGGGATACGTAGATTCACAGCCTGCGGGCCCGTTGCGGTCCGCAAGATGGCGCCTTGATGCGATGCGATGATACGGTTGCGATGCGAGAAGATGGTGCCCTAGATGCGGGGATGCGATGACGATGCGATGCCGCCCTGGCAGTCTAGCGATGAATCTTTACTTTGGAGCCGTGACAGGCCCTGCGACACGCTTCTCTGGTGATGCGATGGCGACTCTCACGATGGAGTCACGCTTCTCCGGTGATGCGACAGCAGACAGCTTCGATGAACACACGCTTCCAGGGAGATGCGATGAAGGCTCGCTTCTCTGGCGTTGCGATGATTTCAGCTGCGGCGGCGACACGCTTCTTCCCAATGGGTCGCGCTTCCAGCTCCCAGCGGCAGGCGAGTGACTGGAGTCAGAATTCCCAGCAAGGAAATTCAGGAGGGAGCTGGAGGTGAAGTCTTTTGTCCCTGAGACTTCAGCAGGAGGCAAGCACAGTTCAAGCCCTTGGAGAATATTCTGTAGATGAAAGTCCTTACAAAGTTCCTTCTCCTTTCCCTGGGCAATGAAGCAACCACTGTAGGACAACCCAGCAAACAGCACACTGGCAGAGGGGCAGTCCAAACTCCTGCAGCTTCCTTGGTTCTTCTCCTTGGCAGAACGGTTTCTTGTTCCAGAAGTGATCTAATTTCTTGGGATCAGAGTCCCAATATTTATACCCCCAAATCCTTTGTTCTCTGAAGGCAGAGAGGCTTCTGCCTAGTCCAAACCAGTTCCTGAGCCTTTTGTTTACATGACTCTCTTCTTCCTTTCACTGTGCAGGGCAGAGACATCAGCCGCCCCACAGGAGGTGGAGCCAGCACAGGGGAGGGAAGATACAGCTCTGGAGCACTCTGTTGACATGATTCCTCCTCTCCTTTCACAGTGCAGGACAGAGAAATCAGACAAGCCACAGCGGGTGGAGTCAGCATTGTAGAGGGAAGGCCCAGCCCTATTCAGGTCCCAGATGCAACTCCTCCCTCCCATCTAGATGCAGATCTCTCTATTCACCACTGGGCTGCCCCAGCCTATCTCCTGGACTCCCCCAGCCCTGTCACACACAAACCCAGACAAGGAATACACTACCCAGCAGATGCAGGCTCAAATGGTTAGGCAAGCAAATACCTACTTTCTAAAAGTGGTATTTGCAAACACAGAATATTAAAATAAACTTAACTAAAAGATGTATTTTATTATTATGAGTTCAGGCATACTAAATTCGAATTCCTACCATGTTCCCTGAGTCAGTTAGGATTATAAGAATGTAATAATCTTAACTGCCCATTCTGGCCTATGAGAACAGGTAGCCTTCAATAGTGAAACACGAAAATGGCTGTAATTCCCTATAAGAACATGCTACACACATCAGAGCACGTCCTACCTTATACTTACAATGCCCCCTGCCCTTGGGCCTACCATAGGGGTGTCTAATATGAAGCAAAGGGAAGGTTTAGGGACTGGCAAGTGGGTGCACTTGGCAAAGTCGACATGGCAGTGCTAGACTGCACACAGGCTTTGCAATGGCAGGCCTGAGACACACTTTACAAGCTGCGTCTGTGGGTGGCACAGCCAGTGCTGCAAGCCCACTAGCAGCATTTGATTTACAAGCCCTGGGCACACATGGTGCACTGTACTAGGGGCTGACAGATAAATCAAATAACCCAAGTATCGAATAACCAATTAGTACATAAATTTAACATAGGGAGCACTGTGGCACTGATTAGCAGTGGCACAGAACCCCAAAGCATAAATCCATCAAAAACATATCAAAACAGAGGAGGCAATCCGTCAAAATAGAAAGGAGGCTCACGCCAATAATGCCAGGTCTAACAGTGACCCTTTCATTTCTTCTCTCTTATTTTTTCTTGTTCTCCTCTTTTATTTCTTAATATTTGTTCCCAGCATTGATGATGTGCTTATTCCCCTCTCACTGGCTCCATTTCACATTTGTCCTTATCCTCACTTGCTGTCTCCCATTGGCAGTGCTTAATTTATGAAAAAATAAGTGCCGGGCCCTTGTCAGGAGGCCACTGCAGCTTGCACCTCCCATTCCCCCTGCCAGTGCTGCCAATGGCAGTACCAACAGAGCTAGTATGCATCACACTTCTCCAAGTGTGACAATTCAGACAATTCCAGGCCCCCAAAGCTATAAGAATCACTTGGGAGGAAGATATAAGTAATGTTTAAGGAATTGTGAATTAACAATCAACTGTTGTTGTGTTTGTCTCTAAGTTATACAAACAGCTCCACGATGTGGCAGACTAACATAAGAGCCAGTGCTGACAATTAAGTGCTGGTGCCGAGCACCGAAAACCACCGGCCCCTGGTTAGCAAACTGTTTTTGGAATGAGGAAGGTAAAGTCATGATTTTAATATACAAAGTATAAAGAAGCAATCACAAACCTTATATACTCTCATACTCAGGTTGTGGCAACATTCCCAGCCCCTATAGTTCTAGCTCCACTGCACTCTTTGAATATTGTTTGCATAATGCTAATGTGCAATTGGCATTGCCTTGAAATGTGTTGGGCAGTGTGAATTTATGTAGACCTGAGAGTGGCTTGAGGAGGGTTGTTGTGTCTTATGACTATCTGTATGTCTGGGCTTGCTAAAAGAGAACCATTGTGTGTGATGTCTGTCAGATTGAGCTGTTTTGAGTTGGTGGGTTGGTGTGATTTTTGCCTTCATGGAAGGAGATGTGATATTGGAATGGCTTGTGTTGACCCAGGACCCTCACTTAACTAGCACCTTTGAACAGCTAAAATGTATATTTTAATGATCTTACATTAAGCCATCTGCTCACTTCTCCTTTATATTTTTGCAAGCAACATCTACCATGCGACTAGCGCTAGAGAACCCCACTAGATTTCTGCCAACAAAGCAACACTTGCTGTCCACCAATACTTTTTTCTCTTAAACACCACCAAGTGTAACTACAGCAACTATTCTTCGTAGTTGTCATTATCCTGTTCAGATATATATGAACCATATATTCGGCACTGTCAACCACTTTCTTCTTTCTTGCCGAGCCTAAACTTGTCCTAAGTTTAGCCTCTTCATAGCAGGATGCCGAGTCATCATCAGAATCACAGTTACTCATTGCAGCAAACAACATTCTGTCTGGGGAAACATGAACACTTGCCCTCTTTGCTTTCTTCCAGACAAACAAACAACCATTTACCGCTCCTTCAGTGCTCTCTCCTTTTGAGAGATGCCAATCAGCAGCAGTATAATAGCTATGTCTGTCAGCCTCTTGATTTCCAGTCATCAAAGCGCTACTTGACACCCGATAGTTTCTTGTCATCAGCATCAGCCTGGCTGTCTTTTTTCCTGATAGATAACATTTGACTCTCTAGCAAACACATCCTCAACCAATCTACTGCCTGCTTTTTCTTTACACTCTAAAATACTGTTAATGCACCTAATGGGGACAAGCATACTATTGATTGATACATGTACCCTACTTGTGATCTGCATTTTTATCTGTGGAAGAAATTAATGATAGTAACCTGGAAATGAGCATTGGCTCCTCACCTGGAGAAGAATGTATACCATGTTGTGGAAAGAAAGGCTGCTGGGAGTACATGATCTGCATTAAATAGTTCTTTGACCTACTTTCCAAGACCGAGTTTCTATTACATGGTACTCTTAGTTTCGAAAACAAATGGCAAAGTACACTTGTGCTTAGTTTATATGCTTATTGACGCATTATATAACACTTATTCAATCTAAGGTGATTTCAACGTGACTAGCATTTTTTCCATTCTTGTACACTATTCAAAAGGTTCTTCAGCGATTCTGCCTTCTCTCAACCCTTTATCTGAAGATACCTTTTGATACCGACAGTGTTTCCTGGAAACATTGTCAATAGGACTTGAACAGATTGTTTTTTTAAATTATAGAGTGTCCTATTTGCATCTGCTATAGATTTTCCAGGCTCTTTTTGTGATGTGACTAACCAAAGGTTAGACCTGTCTCTTCCTCTGATGGCACGGGGTCAAAAGATCATACGATATCACTTCCTATGATGTCAACAGGTGAAGGGTCTAGTGATGTAAATTCTTGTGACATCATCTGAGGATGAAAAGACCATGTGATGACACTTCCGCTACACCAGAAATTTTAGTGAATCAGCATCCATGTGAAACATTTTAGCCGCATTTCACTTCTTAGGCAGTATAGGAATGAGTGCACAGTTTGAATTGGTGATTTTACAGGAATCCGGATTATTGCCAATGGCGCTGGTTAATCTGAAACAGGAGGAGCCTCATACGACAACCATATTGCATCAGGCATGTGACCTTAGCGTGACAGCCTCAGGTGAATTTGCAGGGCCAGAGCTTACCAACTAGGACAGGTCCGAAGAAAATTCATCCAAATGGATTTCCCACACAACAGTCACCTGAATACATTTGCTAAAAAGCCACAGGTTTTAAAGGTAATTTGTAAAATATTTCCAATAAACCGGTGTCCCCTCAGTAGTCTGGAGCATTCGATTCTCCCAGCAGTGAGTGGGTGTGCATACCGTTCAGAACGTGGTGTGTGTAACTGAAACTCTAAAAGCAGCAGGCAAAGATGCGTGGCACTGGAGTGACTGCGTCATACAGAGGATGGCTGCCCTTCAAATGTTACTCACAGATCCCATGCCAGGAATACCCACAACCGTTTTAAATACTGTGCTAACCAAGTAACACTAACAATAAAATATAATTGTTTTCTCGCTAGTTTTTCCCAAAGTCCTGCCATTATACGCCAATGGTTATCTATTAGGAATCTCAATGTTGCACACATTTTCCACCTTGCGACTAATAATATGAAGGTCGCTATCAGGAAATCTGGGGTAGTGAAGGGTAAAGATTACGAACAAATAACCACAGTGCGCAGTTAACAGTTAGTAAGAGTGGCCCATCAGCACCCCTTTACTCAGCAGACACCACGGGTTGCAGTCTCATGAGCCACAGTGTGCAGAACAGGAGCAGGACCATCAGGGACCCTAGCCCAGCCCTCACAATTAAGTCCATGCGGGGACCTGCCCCTATTAGTTATCTCTCACCCACCCACCACAGGTTTACCCTGGATAGGTCCCAAACTGCGACTCAATCCAATTGGATGCAAACACAAGGATGATGGCCTGATTGGTACAGCAGACCACAATGTCTTTGTTGGCATTAAAATACAGTACATGTTGTTAAATGCAGCCTGTTTTCTTTAAAGGAGGAACTGGGTATGTATTTAAGGAAAAAAATACTTTTTCAAAGTTTGTTTAAGTTTGGCAGTGGTGTCTTCAACCCCTGCCCACTTCAAAACAAACGTTGTATTTACAGTCACTTTCTTTGAGAATTTGGTAACCTATCAATAGTGTGCAACCGAAATGTGGGTTCAAACCCCTGACACATAGTATTCTGAATCAGAATTTGGAAGGGACACCCTAAAAACGCCCCTTCCATATTATAATTATTTACATTTCTAAATCTATTTTACGAATGAGTATCCAGTTATTGAATCAAACAAGCATTTGCAATACAATTGGTCTTGCATTTGCAAGAGTTAGATCTAATGGCGTTGTAAATGACAATGTCTTTCATCCATGCCTTTTGGTTTGAAGTGGAGTGGACGTAGGTGGTGTGGAGTGGAATTATGTGGGTTGGATTGGAACTGTTAGTTGTGAAATTGTACTGGGTGAAATTGTGTGGTGTGGAGTGGATTCGTGTTCTTGGATGAATATTAAAATGGATGTGAACGGATCACAACAATCCTGCAGGGCAAAGCTGACACTATTCATCTAATGCCACTAAGAGAAGGCAGTCAGGAACGAAGGAAGTGGGTATCACAGAAACAAGTAAATTTTGAGCAGCAATAGGACGAATTCTTACCGCAAAAACATTTTTCCATAAACTGACAGAATTGTCTTG
The DNA here is from genome assembly GCF_964263255.1 of Lissotriton vulgaris. Classification (NCBI taxonomy): domain Eukaryota; kingdom Metazoa; phylum Chordata; class Amphibia; order Caudata; family Salamandridae; genus Lissotriton; species Lissotriton vulgaris. Next base: position 13,385 of record NW_028243887.1, on the reverse strand, counting down.
AAAAGACAAGGCCATGATAACTTTTCCCCAGAAATTTATCATGTTGTTCAAATTACATAGCCAAAGGAGGCTTTTAAAATCTATAGTATCTCTTCTATGGTGAAGAGTTAATATTTTACAATAGAAACATAATGGTTCTTGGATGACAGGTGCAATTCTAACATTCAAAGATAAAAGTCACAAGGCCAAAAGAAAACAGAACAAGAAACAGATTTTCAGCCCATAATGAAAATGCTAACAACTAAACTACAAGTCCCAGAATGCAGTTTAGTTGTTGGCTAACTGTGCAACAAATGAAATTAGGTCACTTGGCAGCAATTCTCATCCGAGGTAGCACAACAAACAAGAACTCACCTGAGGTCAGCACATCAGTCAGTTTCAGAGGTGTGATTGGAGGTACTGGGGGTGTAGTTAGCAGTGGCGGTTCCTCCATGGGGGCGTTTGGGCGCCGCCCCCAAGGCAGAAACAAATGGTAGTTAATTATTGCCGTAATAATATAACTACCATTTGTTTCTGCATTCTCGCATGGCGAGAAAGCAGAACTTCCTGGTTTTGGTTTACAGTGGGCAGTGTTACTCGAGGGCAGGGGGGAGTGTCTCGGGGGAGTGGCTTGCCCACTGTTGTTAATACTAACTGTTTGGGCAGCCTGAGGCCGCCCAAACAGACAGTATTAACAACAGTGGGAAAGCCACTCCCCCCTGCCCTTGAGTAACACCACCCACTCACTCTCCCTGTTCTCTCTGTATGCTGCAGCAGCAGCATACAGAGAGAAAATGACATAGCCTGGGGCAGCCGGCCGCACCAATCAAAAACGCGGTGGTGGAGGGGAGGGAGGCTGCCTGCCTTGCCGCCTTCCTGATGACATGCTGCAGGACTTCAAACCAGGACGGCGGGAGTCGGGACGGAGTCTCCGGACAGTAAGTTTATTTATGTTTTTTTTGGGGGTGGGGGGGGGGAGGTGGTGCATATGGTGGGGTCCAAACTTGAATGTCGTGGTGAGCTAAAAAAACAATGGATTTAGGCCCAGATCTCCGACTGGGGGTGAGTTTTGAAATCGTTCAGCATTCCGTTCAACATTTGTTCTTTTTGCAATTAACTAAGAATTCCAGCAGACATCTAGTCGACCTAGTGTTACCCAGAATGAACTAGTCTCACATTTAAGATTCCACAATGGTTTTCGGGCTTTTCATTAATGACAGAAGAACAAACACCACATACCATAAATATTTGTAAGGAAGTGAACTGACGGGTATGGCACTTCCATTGTCTACGTTGTTTGCACAATATGTCCTTCAAATAAGGCGAAGAGGAAGTCTTAAGACACTCCTGTTCCTCGTAAATGTGCACGCATCACAGCGAGGGTTCGCTTCCTGCACTCACGTTTAGGGGAAAATTACAAGAGTGGGCTCCTTGCTTCTGCGCCTGCGAGTGAAGTATGAGGCGACATGTTGATGAATGTAGTAATCCTGCATACTTTGAAGATCTGTGCGTGCCAAAGATCAAATACGTTATTAACACGGTACAGCTGCTGGTTATTGAGACCTCTTTAAAGGTCTCTTTCCAGGTACACAAGTTCACACAATCGCCCCTCCACTTTCAAATGTCACCAGCGCTGGGATAAACGGAACGCCCCTCTACTTTCAAAATTCACTGGCCGCCACTGGTAGTTAGAGACACAAGGCGGCATGGTGACTCGCCATAGGAAACACAACAAGCCAGTGGCAGAGTTGGAATTTGATGCACAAAGAAACGCATATGTAGTCACAAAGCCAGTGACAGAGTGAAAGTTAAAGGTACACAGCGGGTAAATAATTCCCCTGAGGTAAACAGAGTCAGTGGCAGAGTCAGGGTCAGAATGGAAGCAGGCAGAGGGAAGACCTGCCTGAAGTCATACAAGGAATTAATGTGAGAGCTGGGTTTAAAGGCACAGGAGGATGAAGAGACTTGTTGAAGCCGCTCGTACAGCCAATACAGATTTGCAAAGCCAGGATTACACTAGGACACATGAAAGACGCTTGACAAAACATAACGATTCTAAGGCAGAACACAATTTGGGGCACATGCAGGTGAAGAACCTCTCCTAAGGTCACACCAAGCATCTGCTTCAGTCTCTATGCTACAGGTCTGGAGAGAGAGAGGCTCTTGAGGGGTTCACCCAAGGTCACCCAGAGAATCAGAGGCAGAGTAGAGTTTACAGGCACAGGGAGCGGAAGGGTTTTGCCTAATGTCACAGAGAGGGTGATGGAGCAAGGTTACACACGTAAAGCGACTTGCTTGTATCAGCCATCTCGAAAAATATTATTAATGTACTAACATATTTTGTTATAATAATATTGCATTTCATGACATTTCTAGTTTCTAGGGGAAGCTTACCAATGTGATTTTACTAACTATAATCCGCTTGCATTAAAATGGCTGCTGCTACGCGTGATTTTCTACTGCGCATGCCTCTGTCACAATCACGTGACGTGGCGTATTACTTCGCTTGGTGGGAAACTTTTGCTTCTGCGCACTAGAACTAAGATGGCTTGCATCGCTGCTTTTGCTAAGCTGTTCGTTCTGCCTAAACCTTAATGCAATAGTTAAAATAAAATAATGGGAATAGAATAGAGATAAGTGGTATATAGTGCATTCATTTATTTCTGTGTTCTAAAACTGTTTCTTTTCTATTTTCGCATGTATCGCATCTGGGCCTAAAATGTACTTCTGAACTCCATATTTGGAGGAACTGCGCCTGCGCAAAGAAACTCAAGCTATTAAAGCCATGGCATTGAACCAGTGCCAGCATCAGACATGAACTGTGAAAACTATGGGAAGCTGACCTCTCTCCACCCTGCCAGATGAACTGAATTGAACAATTTGTTAAAACATTGTACTATATTGAAACATTCACTGCCGGGTGGAATAAAAGTGCATAAGAAAATAAAAATGATAGAAGGGAACGTTAATTTAAATACTGAATGACCGTTACCTCATATTAATATGGTGTGATGACCTCTCCTCGTCTTTTGACCAATCAAATTGTGGGATTTACACATTTACAACATTGGGGGGTCGTACACTGCCCTGGAAAATGGTATAACTAGTGTAGGCTTAGTTAGTTAGATTGTCCGACTTGTCCGAATAGCTGACCTGTCACTGACCCAACGCACTCAATATGTGATCGAGAGCAGAGGCACTCTGTCAGAAGATTTGATAACCCAATCAAGGTTTTGGAAGGAGTTCGATAACCCAATCAGGGTTCTGGCTGTTAGTGAAGTAGTGTGGCTCACTGGTTAGAGGCGGCAGACCCGAGAGCAGAGGACGGCCCGGGACCAGGGTTCGATTCCCGGCGCGGCAGGTTTCTGGACCAGGGTCAGCGGACTCGATAATTCTCTCGCCTCGGTGCCCACTCTGATCAGCGATCACACCCGGCAACTCTGGGCATTAGCTTGCCTCATCTTCACTAACGGCCCCACCAGACCGCCGGGGATGCCTGGTCTCACCCTGGAGATACCCATTAAGGGACCATCTCTCAGGGAAGCCAGGAAGGGTTTCGCAGCGGTCGAAGCGCCTTGGGACCCTACGGGTAAGTAGTGCGCTATATAAATGCCTATACACAGCTGCAGAGAGGGTTTACAACACTGGCGTTTGAACTTTAGCTGTGGGTGCCCGTCTTAACCTGTGGTGGTCCTGTCCTGATTCAATTTGGTCCGTACCAGTCCTGATTCTGGTCTGCACCTGTCCTTACCTGCTGGCACCTGCACTTTGGGGTTCTGTCCTTTTGATCCAGCCCGTGGCAAGGGTTGGTCTTTTCTCCATTCTAGGTAACTATAATTAATGTGGGTTTGTCTTTGTTCTGTTTTCCCTTTTCTACCTTTCCTATGTTCAAATGCTTAAACAAAAGTTATTTTTTCTGCTTAATCATAATTCTTGTTGATTGATCATGTTTTCCGATTATTCAGTTTTGAACATTGACATTTAAAATTTACATAGATAAAGAGTTAAAACTTTTCCCATGTCTGTGGTTATTCAATGAGTGCAAATATTATTTATTGCCTATTATAATAACACCCTTGATCCCTTAAGACTTTAGGTACCGGTGATTTAGATTGGTAAGCAAATGGTATAGGTCCTGAATGGTTAAACAAAATTTGATTGAGTGTAGGCTTACCTGTTCAATTGTGTATATAGTTTATGGGCCCAGGTGAGTATGGTAAACGAGCAGGTGAGCCCGTGCTCTATCAGAGTCAGTGCCAGAGACAGGGTTAGAGAGAAGAAGGAAAGCTGACCAGTCACCAAAGGAAACATAGAGGGTCAGAGTCAGGCGTAGAAGAGGGTGGGAGGCTGTCAATGGAGCCGCTCAAGGTCGAACAGAGGGTCATAGGCAGAGCCCAGTGTATGCAGAGGTAAACACGCAAGTGGCATGTTGAGAGCAGAGTGCAGAAGTGCCTTCAGTGTGATACCCTCAAATAGCAGAGCTAAAATGACACAGGTGCCCATCTTGACCTTTAATTGGCGCTCTGAGTGAAGGATCTGCTTAGGGTAGCACTTTAGATGCCTTTAGTATGAGTGCTCGGAATAGGAGTAGGAGTAAGTGTCATCCCCATCAGATCACAATAAGCAATGCAGCTGTCAGTTAGCAATATACATTTTTGGAAATTAATGATGCCAATGAATCAAAGCAAAAGTGTTTACACTGTAGAAAATATATACATGTGTATGTAGCAGGTTTAAAGCTTTTTAAGTATTGTAAGTTTCTTCAATAGAACTGTTCAGGGGTGTGGTAGCTTATAATTTCTTTAGACAATTTGCATGTCTCTGTAAGTTAAGGGGTCTCAGCATTTACAACACGTAGCGTTTATGATACATAAGAGTCCTTCCCAATCCGCTCAAATCTTTCTTGAGAAGACCGGAAGGTGTAACACTGTACAATGTCCTGATCTGACTGATTCAATGTTTTATTTTTTTCAGACGTCCGCATTCAATCAGTGAATATTTTGGCGTAATGGTGTATGTTCCAAGCTGATCAAGGATGTGTCAGAGAACTGGAGAAAGCATTTGCAGCCTACACCGTGGGTTAGGGAAGACTTTAAATTAATGCATGGCACAGAGGAACGCGCAATTCCAACACTGGGTGTGACCTTACTGAAGCTTGTTGTCACTATGTCTGAAGCCAAGGGACTTTTGTTGTCTGAGGAAATAGTACCTGCATCAAAGTGTACAGCCACTAATCAAGGGGAATTACACTGTAGTTGAGTGGTGCTCCTGAGCTAAAAACTGAAGTGATGTACCCTGTGTGCAAACCAATTAGGAGACAGCAAAGAAGAGCGGCGCTGGAGTCAACCTATGGTTAGCAGCAGGCGCGATCAAAGTCTTTTCAGTGAATGCAGCAAGCTCTGCAGACAGCGCATGTGCGCTTCCAGGCCCGACCTAAAATGGGTTTAGTACATTTGTAAAAGCCAATTAGAGGTTACAAACCATGTGATTTAGAGAACCACAGGCTTTGCAATTGCTAAATGGCTTTTTACACCTGGCCCCATGTTCTTAACAGATTCCAATGGGAGCAATACATATCAAAGTGATTTGCAGAGAGTCGCGCATTTATGTAAGTTTGGGTACACCTAGTAGTCTGCTCACACGTACAGAAACATTGTACATTATCTGGGAGACAGTGTGCGAAGGGGAGTGAAAACAACTTTCATCCAAAATGCTTAAGTGATGATGAATCAAACAAGGTTGTGAACTGGCCCAGTTGTATTTAGATTGTATATTTCTAATAATATTTCTACAGGTAAAACCGATTACACAAAAATGGTGTGGTTATCACTGCCCAATAATATCCTGAACAGATAACACTACAATGCTGGATCATGCACTAATTGGTCTTCGGGGCACTTTAACAGTTTTATTAAAGTGATGCACAAACAATAGTAAGATCACCTACAAGAAAACTAAGGTTATGATTCTTTAAATTCAGATGTGTAAATCTATGTGGTGCTTTGGAAATTATCCTCTAAATTCTGTGATTGAGGTGTCTTAGAATTATTTTTGACCCATTCTGTCTAACCATTTTTGAAAGAAAGGGGGAGTGTGAAGCTCACAATAGTGGTACTGAAACGATTTAACCATTGATTGGGTGGTATTTTAGTCAACCAAGCTATAGGTATTTACCATGGGAAGTCAGTGTACACATTTTTGCATGTGGTGTTGTTTTAGGTCAGTATACTGTTTAAAGAACCACAAGTCCTAAAAGAGGCTCTGTGGAGACTTTACTTAGGTCTGAGCAGATCTATCACACTCAGACGAATGGTGGCTTTCACAATTGGGAACAACCCCTACTCCCAAACAATGTGTCAAAAACCTTGGTCTAAAGCTGGACCAGGCGCTGACTATGAAAGACATTATTGCTGACACTACCAGCTCCTGTTACTATAGTTTACATCTACTCAGAAAAATCCTTCCTATATGCCTACTACCCATCGTAGAACCTTAGTTCAGGCCATGGTAATCAGTCGTTTGGATTACAGAAACACTTTACTGGCCGAAGTGGGAGAGACCCTGCTTGTTAAATTACAAGTGATACAGAACAAGGCAGCCAGAATGATACTAAACCGCACAGCAGGCTTCCCCTCAGCTCCTTTGCTTGGAGAGCTGCACTGGTAACCAGTAAGGAAGAGATCTTTTTTTTAAATTTGTTGTCTTACCTATAATGCCTTGAATGGAAGAGGCCCCCACTAGTTGCAAAAGAAACTATTAAAATATCCACCATGAAGAAACCTTGGATCCAGTACATTAGGCCTTCTACAGGTTCCCTGCATTCATCTGATTCGTACAGGGGGTAAAGCGTTTTCATATCTTGCTCCAAGATACTGGAATAAACTTCCTTTGGCTCTGTGCAAAATCACCACATACAGTATTTTCAGGAAACAATTAAAACCTTTTCCGTTTAATCATGCTCTGCTCCGTTTTTTGGTTTCTGTAGCCTCAGGTTTCTATTTCTAGGCAGCGCCGAGATGCCCCAGGGTGAGTTGTGCGCTATAGAAATTAACAAAAAAAAAACAAATTTGATTAGAACTGAAAACCTGCAAGTGATTTTCACCTAGAGGATCAAGAAAACACATTTCAAACCCCCTACCATGTTATAATTAGGGACAAAGCCAGTGTAGAATATGTGCCCATGAACTCTGAATTGAGGTGATCTTTAGAGAGATAGTTGTTCTTATTAGAATTGACATACATTATTAAATGAATATTTTTACTAAATCAGTTTGTGAAAAGTATTGATAACTTCTTGGTACCTAAACTATGGATTTACAGAGACGTATGTATTATATATAAAAATATGCTGTGAATTGTGACAGAAAAATAACTTTTTCTGTAGATAAACATGGGACATCTTCCAGCATATTAGGTTTAGGGGGCTTAAACGTGGGTAAGAAGAAAATAATGATGCTGTAGGTACTTTAGAACATCCATGGTATTTAGAGACCATGTTGTTATTAGTATGGCATGCACTGTAAGAGGTTAATGAGCCATTCAAAGATGAGGAGAATTGGCATGAAAAGGAAAAATAGCTAAGATTTGTTTAATGTTACTGATATTTTGATAATCAGATGTTTGGTTGAATGTTTCAGTGTTGGTAAGTATACAGTGGGATATATACAATGCAGAAAAAAATAAGTAAGTAGTCTGTACAGTTCAATTTGTAATGTAAATAAACCAATCCTGTATAGAGAAATATTAAACGTATTATTTACATTCCAAATGTATGTTTACCAATACTGAAAATTTGAATTAAATCCCATAATGTCAGTAATGTTTAATATATAGGGTTACATACACATTGATATGCCAAGTGGATGTTATTACTCCATGATAAACTGCATAAGGAAAAGTGTTCAATATCCAACATTTGGACACATAGGGATGAGGCTGTCTTTTGAGAATCTGTGTTGTAAAAATACATCGATGCATTAGATATTTTTTTTTCTTTTAATCAGGAAGACAACGAGGAGCTCATTCAAACACATAGACTCCCCAAGAACCAAAAATAAGCGGTAAGAGTGTTCCGCTAACAAGTGTTCTGCAAATTGTGAGATTAATATTGCCCTTACTAAATACGTAACTTTCTTCTCTTGAATCAAATAGGTATTTACAATGCCAGAAACATAATAGGCCCCAGTCATTCTACTCGCAGTAGAATAAAAAACATGGGGGCATATTTACAATAAAGTGGCAGAACGCGGGTCAGCGCCAAAATAACTAACCCCGTGCTCCGTCACTTTAGAAATGCAGGGATGCGCCGTATTTAAAAAAATACGGTGCACACCTGCGTTTCTCCATGTGCTGGTGCTTAATTAAGCTGCCAAGCACCAAGGCTGACACCCTTGCACCACAGTGCAAGGGTGCCTGCATTGAGGGAATGATTGTTTATATGCAGGAAGGTGTCCCTTCCGCACATAAACAATGGCAATTTGTTACAAAAATGCAGCACACATAGAAGTTACAAATCCTCATTTGTTTGTTGGTTCCTTCATGCCATATTGCAGTTTCTATGAAACAGTAAAAACGAGGAGAAATAAAGCAAGTCAGCAGTTTCTACTCTCGACAATAATATCCCAGAATATATGGTTGGCTCTTGTTTTGTTCACATTTGTCCACAAAAATACACAGTATACGCTTTCTTCTGTAACATTCCTTACACTTTCTGTTGGCTTGAACCACATTTCAGTGAACAAAGACAGCATTGAAAATGCCCACTCAATTATGCTGCTCTGATATTTAAAAAAACTGTACATACATTGATGAACTGGATGCATGTGCCGCATGTGTTAACGGACAGCACCCTTTTTCATAGTCTGTGCTCTATTTCTCAGTACTCTCGCAGCTTGTAGCATTTTCTGGTAGATTTAGTAGTCTTGGGACAATTGAAAAAAGCATAGGAGAGAGGAGTTGACAGCATAGGCTCCTGCTGCCTTGTTGTTACAGTTCTTTATCATCATGTCCTATCACCTGCAAGTTGCTTCAGGCATGCAGCTACTGCTCATGCTCCAGAAAAAAAAGTCAGACAACTCTTCTGTACTCAAAAGTAAAAGCCATGAGCATGTGCATAAGCAACAAAGTAATATAATAAGTGAAATGAAATATTCTGATTACGTTTGCATATGGCCAGGCTGTGTAGCGGTTTGTTTAAGAGAGAAACATGGTTGTGACTCCTGGATACCTTTTGTTGTAAGTAGTTCTGTATTTAGGGGCATGTATCCAGTACAGAGTCAATAAAGCAGCTCTTAGACCCCCATTTAAATAGTGTGTGTTTCAGGACTGTGTTTAATAAATGCCAGTGGGCACTGTCAGGCATAAACCACATATTAGGAACTATTCAAAGAGTCATAAGGGCATATTTATCAAAGGTTTTGAGGTGCTCTTGTGCCACTCAAGGGGGCACAGATCGATGCAAAACCTATAATGAGATTTACTGGAGGCAGTGCAAGTGGCTTATGCCTCAGGGAGGCGTTCCATGGGGTTTCATGGATTCTGAACCATTCCCAAATTTACCAATACAGGTAAACCTAGGAATAAGTCAGAATGCTACTCCTTCCCAAGGCAGACATAATGAGGAAAAATATAATTATTTCTCCTTGTTTTTACCTCTTTCTACGTGTGCATTCTGCAGCGCATTTGGAAAGTGGAAAAAGCCTCAGAAGCTTGTTTTTGTGCAGGAAGTTGTTTCTTCCGCTAGGCAGCAGTTTGTGTGCCAGTTCAGGCAAAGAGCAGGAATACGCCATAACTTGATAGATATTCTTGCCCTCTCTTTTTCACACAGCTGAGGAAGTGTTTTGCTGCATTGCATGCAATAATGAAAAATATTGCACATAGTAGAGGTGCTGATGCAACACAAACGTGGCATGCAACAAGAAGCATAAAGCACAAACGTGGCATGCAACAAGAAGCACTTTGCTGACTTATGTAGAATGGTTGTGGAAGTGATTCTCCCTGCTAGCAAATAGTGTGGAAACGTCTACAACCAATGAAATAGAGAATCCTGCATAACTCCAGTGAGCCATTCCTGATGATACTTAGGAGCTAGGTGCATTGCCACTGTTTGGGAGCCTTCAGTGAAGAAACTTTACTTTTGCTGACTTCCCTAGATAACTACAGCCCGGGTACCGGACTACCATTTTCCCAATAGTGAGACACTAGTACTGTGTGCCACATTACTTCTGTTGGAGAAACTAGACAATGTCGCTAAATGGAGAAAACATGAGTGAATAACTCTTGGAAACATGACGTTCTTTCAACCTTCTACAATCAGTCAAGCATACCATAGCTCATTAACATGCATTTGGTATAACACACACAATTAATGGGCACTAATATCCTCTGAACGTATATCACAAGGATAGTGGGTTTGGGTACTACTTCCAGCACTCCAATTGCCTGTTATCCGGCATTATTCAGCTATTACCGCTGCCTCTTTTACCTGTGGCTTTCCTATTCGGCTCTTCTCAACTCAATAAACAGAAAAAAGGTCACTGGGACTATCTGAGAGAAACCTAAGTCTTTTTCCCTATCTTTCTGGAGATACTTACACTACTTCTTTGCAAGACTTCTTGTTGGGGATCTGTGTAAAGCTACATGTGGCATGCTACCAGGGTTAGGGACTGTGGCAAACCAGGGCTAAGTAGATGACACCCAATGGAAAGACCTATTCACACAGTTGATTGCCTTACAGAGAAGACCTCAAATCATTGTCCACTTACTGATTTTAATTTCGAGACCGGCACTCTGTTAACAAATAGTTAGGTTCACTCTGTCCTGTATAGAGTTGTGGAGCCACGATGCTGATAAGGAACACCCATATGATGCTCAGGATGCATCCACATATCCCATTCATGTCTACCGTTAGACCTGACATCCTTGGTGTGGTATTCACCAAAACCTTTGCCCTCACCCCTCCTGTTTTGCTGAATTCGTTTTTGTTAGCCTGGGGAATTTACTTAGAAATCCCTAGTAGATAGTACTATATCTACCCAAGGCCTGTAAATTGAATGTTACTTACTAGTGGACCTGCAGCACTCATTGTGCCACCCACTAAAGTAGTCTTTTAAAACATAACTCAGGGGGGCGTGGCCAAGATGGCGGACTGGTGAGTCGCACTTCCCGGCAGCTCCCTGCTCCTGGCTACTTTGCCCTGTCAAAATAGCGCTTTCACCCCCATAAACATCACCTTTGCTGGCGGAACAGCGACCGACCTCCTTGAGGCAGCCTTAGAGGTACACACCACGTACTGGGGTGCCGGTTTGGTGACGACAGGCGGCTCGGTGTGACTGCGCAGTGGAGAGACAAAATGGCGCCTGACTCTGGAGAGGTCCACCACCCCGTCTAGCTGCCTCCTGCGACGAGAGAGCCCTACCTCGTGAATTATACCTGAACCAGACCGGCGATGCCTGGGACGCCTTAACAGCCGACAAGCACAGGAAGGGGGATCATGCGCCCCAGGTCCCTGGGACCGGTGAGGCCCCGGGAGCGACAGGGCTTCCCGAGACTCAGCAGGAATTCGACCAGAGGGATTGCCTGGCGGAGCCTGACCCACCGGAGAGCAGCGGCCCACGGACGGTTCACCAGGATCCAGCTCTTGTCACCCACCCCCTAGAGGACAACAATAGAAGCCCAGATGGATACAATGGGACCGTGCCTGCCCAGGCTGGGGGACCGACGGGCCAACGCGGTGAGCCGGCCGTGCCCGCTGTCCCCGGGGACATAAGGGGTCCCACACATCGAGTCACGGAAGCAGGCAATCGGCCGGGGACACCGCCTGGCGGAGGTACGGGGTCGCTTGAGTGCGTCAGGTAGAGGGGCCGCGAGTAGGCGAGTGCTGTGAGCGGGAAGGGTGATATCACTCCGGCACGGCCTTGCAAGTCCCCAGATGCGCCATAGAAGGGAGTGACCTGCGCCCTGCGCCCCCCATGGACTTTTCTTGCTCCTGGGTCTCACAGTGGACACCTCAGGCAATCTCGCAGGGCCCCCAAGCTGGTCCCTACTTAGAGGAGAGGCGCGATAGAGGCCAAGAGAGGAGATACAGCGTTGCAGAGACTGGTGGCGGCCTACAATCACCTGGACCGGGCCCACGCTGCATCTAGCGCCTGGCCCTTACACCGACAACCCTATAGCCAGTGGAGCAACTGGCAGTGAGACCTGGTACAAAATCGACCTACAGGCACATACCGAAGACCTCGAAAACCTCTTGAGGCGGAATAACATCCGTGTGAGGGGGGTGCCTTCTGACACAGAGGAGCCTGAGCTAGCCAACTACCTACAAGAGCTGTTTCGGGATATCTTGGGAGTGCCACAAGACTTTGAAATCCGCTTTGACCAAGCTCACTGAGTGAGTTTGAGGTGACGGGCTCCTCCTCACGCAACGGATATCTTAGCCTTTCTTCCCGATTACACCCTGAAGGAGCGCATCTTGTGAGAGGCTAAGGCAAAACAACCAATCAAATATCAGGGTCTTCTAAGACCTGGCCTCCATAACTCTGCAGAAAAGAAGGGAGTTTAAAGAAGTAACTGCACACCTGAGAGAGAAAGGGGTGGCTTACTCGTGGGGCCACCCCTTTCAGCTGATCTTCAAATGGAACGGCAAGCTGTGTCAGCTCCGCTCCTTCCAGGAAACATGCAGGGTCCTCGGTCTGGAACATCGGGGCCCGGAGGAGTTGAGCAATCGAGATCGAAAACCCTCAGGTGCAAAAAGGCAGAGAGTGGGGCGGAGGCAATCACCCACTCCAAGGCCGGGACGGGTCCCTAACACTATAGCACAGGAGCGACTGGCGGCCTTAGAAATAGTACTAAAGGACACAGCATCCTCAGATAGCCCATGGCTTTCATCAGTGGCACCTATGCATTGTAACCTTGGCCCAGGGGGTGGCAGGGGGCAGGGGGTTCGGGAAACTTGGACCACGTATGCTCCCGAATGACCTGTTTTCCAAATGCCCGTGCTTTCGGGTGACGGGCACTGGACACTTTCTGAGGTTTGGGGCTTCTCAGTTGGGGTTAGGGAGGGGGGGAACTGGTGTTCTACCTTGGGGTGAGAAGAGGCAAGGATCAGGAGCAGAGGTGCAAGAAATAGGGGCGGCAGAGGATACGCACACAATGGTAGAGAATGAGAATATGCAGACACAGCCGATTGGGCCTACGATTGCCTCATGTCACGGCCACCCTCCAGATAGTTACTCTCAATGTAAAAGGGCTCAACAACCCCATAAAACAGAGAGCCATCCTATCTTTTCTGGAGAACCTGGGGGAAGAGGTGTGTCTTCTGCAAGAAACCATTTCCTCCCCAAGGATTGGCACCGGATGAAATCCTGGCTTTTCCCCAGCAATTCTTCTCCTCCAAAACAGATGTATAA